>NW_010164239.1:18523-37779 GCF_000695765.1 Mesitornis unicolor
AGAGGAATTTGATTACTAAACTTTTAAGAATTATAGCACCAATTCATTGTTCTGTGAAGAAATTGAAAATGATAGTTCTTATGGCATATAGTCAGTATAATTAAACATCAATTTATGTTACTCCATGGAATATCTGAAATATATAAAAAGTAAAAGTCTACGGAAGTTTTGCAGCTAATCAAGAATGTATTACTCACACAGAGCACAGGAGATGACAAAGAAGAATGCCTATGCATGTTCACTGATGTATAGTTTTATTTACTTGATAGATGATGAGGCTCTTTCCATCTATCTTCTTAATCTTTATTTAGCTAGTTTCAAAGGACAAGTTTTAAATTATAGATTGTAATCGTATGTTGGCATGATACAGTACTGCATATCAATTCACTTTATGGAGCTGTTATGAAGTTAACCTACATACCACACTGACTGTGTGAATATTAAAATTCTGATTAAAAAATGTTGACCTGATTCTTTCTTTCTGGCTCATATCCTACCAGTCTTATACTAATGTAAATCAACTTAAATGAATGGATTTCAACTAATGTAAGACTGAGATAAGTATTTAGAACTGGCTCTGCTACATATGCAAGGAGTGACTTTTCTAATGTGGCTGACTTTGGAAAATATTACTAGAGCATAAGTCATATAATACAGAAAAAAGGCAACTTTTTGATTATATATATGTGTACAATACAGATATGTATATACATTATATATACACTTCCACTTGCTTTGTGAACTGATATGCAAGGTTTTCTCAATACATAGCATTGATTTAATGATTTCAAAAATTTTATAAATATCTGCATTTGTAAATGGTAGTGGCTATAAAGATAAGAGGAAATGTATTTCCATATAGTTTTTGAGAAGAGAATGGGATTTGCCATTCTCCAAAGAAAACTGTTCTTATGAACCCTTCAGGTGTTCATAAATCTTCAGCTTGCAGTCTTCCTGCAAACAGCAAGGTGTCTGTGCAGTTATAGCTTCTATACTGAGCCTTATATGAGCCATTTCAGAGAGGATAAAAGCCTCCAGGTGATTCCACAACAGAGCTGCATATTACCCTTCTTTGCAGCCTCAGCTACAGCTGCCTTCAATTTCTACCTGCCCTTGGGGCAGATGGCTTCAGAGCTCTTCCAGCAATGACCCTGGGCTGCCTTCTCTGCCCAGCATTCCCATTATGATGCCCTATTAAGGACAGATGGAAATAGATTGGACAGTCAAAGTGTGCTGATCAATGCTCCGTCCAAGACTTCAGGCATCATATATTCCAACAGTTTCCTGCACAGTCTGCTACAAAATGTCCTGAATGGATTGAGATTATAAATGGTCATTGCATTTAAACACTAACCTTAATGCCATTCGACGAATGCAGTATACATTAGACTGCTACTTCAAATGGGAATCCACAGACTACTCTTTCATTCTTCTTAGAAGACTGGCACAAGATTTTGAGGCTAACGATGGAGTTAAACATTGGACTTGGTAATGACTGTAAATTCACTAAGATAAATCTACTTTTATTTCCTTCACTAGAATATTACAAAGCTTATAATGTAAAGACAAATGCAGAAGAGCCAATCATATTGTATTCTTCATAAAACAAAAACTTTCTGTGTGTCTAATGAGTGAAATGATACTGTAAAACTGTAGATAATTTTTTGTCTATGGTTAACAGTCCATATTTGTAAAAATTAAAAAAAAAAAGATAAAAAATACTTGTAAATTTTATTTATGTATACACATATACGTGTTTATATTTGTGTGATAGTCTCTATATAATTTTACATAAACACTAAAATATATGCATATTTATGAATAGCTGACATTACATCTTGAAAAGACCTGAGGAATGTTTTAAAATATTTGCATATTCTCTTTTTACACGTGTGCATGATATCTCTTTCTTTATATATTGTGTGTGTGTGTATGTTTGAAATAATTCCTTTGTATACCTTAGAAATGCAATGACTACATGACAGGAAAGTACTGTTTTGTTTATTGAACCTTGGCACTGCAGGGCTCTATCTAACTGCATTATTCAAAAAAGAACTATAATTTTTGTTATTTCTGGTTTCCATCAAAACAGAAATTCATTAAAGTGCAGATCTGGGAAGCTAAAAGTTCTGTCTATAGGCTAACATGACATAGATAGAAAATTTACAAAAACACCCCTAAATATCTTTTCTGGCTTGCTTTTTGTATAAATTTGTAATTTGTTAGTTTAAATTTGTTCTTGATCAAGAGCTGTAATTTTTACCAAATGATCTTCATGTATGTCTACAAATCACAAGGCAAATTTACCGCATCTAAGATTGAATTTAATTTTAATCTAGTCCAAAGACCTTGAACTTGTTTACCTACTGCAACCAAACACTGATATTTTATAAGGTCATATTCTTCAGTGACATCAATTTCCCTCTGATTGACAATTTGGAAAGATCCATCTGGTGGTTTTGCATCATGACACTTGCTTTCCATACTGGGGGAGTATGAGCTGAGGTAAGGAGGAGAAAGATTCAGATTTACCCACCTTAACTAAGATTCCCTTGGTCCTTGTTAGAATCCTAAATTTTCTATTGCTGATCTTTTTTTCCACCAAAGCTACAATTTTGATACTATGCAATATTTTAACACTGTCATCCCTTGTGGCCATCTTTCTACCTCTGACTGATATTTGTACGGTACACAGTGGAAATTACTTGGCATGTATTTTGAAAATCAATGTCAAAAGAACAACTGTGTTATTGATGTGGGTATTCTTACACCCTGTGGCTCTTGGAATTGTTTATAAAAATTCTCAAGCAACTTCCAAATACTAATTTGACAAATCTTAACTTTGATACAACTTACATGTTTCATGTCTGCTTGTTTTACAGATGTTATCATACTCACCGTGATTTGGTCTTGAAAATACACATTTAAAGCATGTACATAAATATCGTGTTCATAAAAAGTAGCAGAAAACTGACAGAAATAGAAACATGAGAAAGTGACATGATTTTTTTAGTCTGTGGCTTTTCTGTTATGATTGTTAAAAAGCATCTCAACTGGGAAATCCATTACTTTGGGAGGCAGGGGAGCATATAAACATACATGTATTGTCAAACTATTTTGCTCTAATATTGAGGATTCTGGTTAGTTATTGTGATAAAAATAGAGCAAGGCACAATGTCTTTGCTTCATTAGTCCTTCAGCAGACCTTACTTTCAATTTTGATCTATGAGGTTTCAGCTCCCTCAGTTTGTTTTGTGATCTTTCCCATGTTTCACGTTTTGACTGCCTTGCATAAGAGAGGTTCACTAGGGAACATTTTAAAAAGGCATCGGTGTTAATTTCAATAAACACAACTTTCTGCCAGCTTTCCTCATCTTAAGAAGTGTTTTCAAGATTAGGAGTTTAAATTTAGGTTCTTAAAATCACAGATCAACATTTGCTTAATTTCTAAAGAATGTTTATTATACATTTTTTGGCCTTTTTTCTTCTCATCATGTTGTTTATTAGACTTGACCTGCATATTAGAGGAAGTAATTCTCAAGAATAGTACTTGAAGAATTCTATATATCAGGATTATTCTTATGTTTTGGTCTGTTCCCTACGAGCTGGATTGGGAACTACTGTGAAGATCTTTTCTCACTCTTTTAGAGCTAAAAATAGCTAAAAACATACAAAAAATGTTTATTTTCTTTTACGTAGTTAAAGTAAATTTCTTGTATTCTTGCACTGTTGTATAGTAGTTAAAATTTCCAGGTACCAATGCCCATACTATTTAATGTTTAGTACTTTCTCACTTCCCTTCCAAACTCATGATCTGTTAAGACAGGGAAGCCAGTTAGAAAACTTTAGTATAGAGCCTCAAAGATTTCCCTTTAGAAAGCTAATGACAGTATTTGTTAGAACTTAAACTTCGTGCAGCCATTCATATATGTTTCCATTATTTTGCCTCACAGGATCCCTCAGAGGAAATATGTGAATATTTCCATGGGTTTTTTGTTTTGATTAGAGCACTAACTCACAAAGCAATTTTTATTTTAAGGCATTTTAATAATGACAGGCCTTAATACATGAGTGTACTACATTTTCTTCCAATTTGAAGCTCCTGACAAAATATATAACTACTTATCACTGAACTCTTTGGTATGAACACATCTCTAGCACGCTGTTAATGTTAGCAAACTTACATTTGGAATCCCAGAAGCATGTTAATTTTCTGTAAACTAAGAAGTTTATAGTATATAAAATGTTCAGTGAGTTTGGATTTTTCCCCTTCATTAGTACTAGCACCACCAAGGAGAATTCCTTGAGAAATGCAATGAAAATTATTTTTCTCCTTTGTCAGTTACACCTCTGGATTTATCAGCAGCAGTATGAAATTATTGCTCAGAGTACAATGTTTTTCAGTAAAGGAATCTAAAATCTCATTTAAAAAATCTCAAAGCTACAAAAAATAAGAAACCTGCAACACATTCCTAAGTCCAGCAATTCATATAACTTCATTTCCAGTACCAGGAGACACTGAATTTTTTCACAAAGCTATTTATTTAAAGAGAGCATGGGACTGATTGCAGTGACTAGGGTCAACAGCAGTAGTTCTCTGAGCACTGGTTACATACAAGTATATGGGACTGAAGCCAGGACATAAAGACTTGATCTTGCTAATAATTTTTTACTATCATATATCTGTCACTTTCTTATCCTATATCACTTTGTGATTTTGACCATATTGAATCCTATGGAATCTGGAACATGAAAACAGATACATTTCCTTTGTAAAAACATTTGCCAATGAGATCAGATAGCTTGTTTCCTTAGGCTGGAAAAAACCTGTACAAGTCAAGACTCTACAAAATACATATACATTGTCATTTAAGAGTGAAAACTCTCATTGTCATACTAGGTTTTGCAACCCATTTTAGTGGAGATGCAGAAAGAGAAGTATCTATTGTCCAGTTACTTGAAAAAAGGAACAAGCCACAAAAAAAGGAATTCAAGACTTCCAAGATCAATGATGGTTTTAAAATGTGTGTAAAAAACATAGGTATTTTTTTTTACAATTAAAGATTCTAAGTGGCAAGTAAAATTAGTAGCATAAAACTAATTGCAAGTAAAAATGATAAATTGGATTACTCATTACTGAGGCAGAAAAGAAGATCAAATTTATTTGAAGAGCAGGAAAATATAAAACTATTAGAGCATTAAAACCAGTGAAAAATTATATAAAACTATTAGAGCATTAAAACCAGTGAAAAATTATATAAAATATCTCATTAAAAACATACAAATACTGATAAGGTAAAAGTTGGTATCACTGGTACTGGCCTCATTAACCAACCGTAAATGTTGTGGGTTACAGTGCACTTTAGAAAGCTTTTTGGATATTTCAGTCACAGCCTGAACTTATCTTGTCTAGATGATTAATTTCTGGAAGAGAACTACAAAAATGAACTAGTAGCAAGAATTAAAGAGTTGAAATTGCTGCATAAGGTGAGATTTTATATATAAGCTTTTGTGTCATTGCATCCCATGGAACAAAGCCAGAAACATTCAGTGCAATTTCAAATCCCTTGTGGATTTTGAAGCTTAAATACTTCTATTTTGGCCTACTGTGCAGTGTTGTCACAATTAAAATGTTACAGAGAAGTATATCTTACTTCTTCTGTACAGATTATAAAAGTATTGCTAGAAAGCAGCTTTAAGAATGAAAATACAGAAAACATAAACCTCTCTTACCACAGGAAATGAAGTAATGAATATTTATGAGCACAATGATTGCAAAGCTCATCAAAGATGTAATGCATATATGTAATCACAAAAACCCTCACCTCCATGCTGTATCCATCCAATATGGCTCTAATAAGGTCATTGTACATAAGCAGCAAAATGATGTAAGGCTCTATGTTGTTCTGTAACTCATGAATTGATTAGAAGTGTAAGCCCATTTAAAGCATTCCTAATGTTATCTTTTCTATAGCACATTGTCCAAGCTCAGCTGTCAAGAATGCTTGGTAGATAGATATTTTAATCAGGGCTGTTAAGCTTTTTGCTTGATGATCTTGAGAGCGATTGACTAAAGTCTGTTGTTAATGCTCATCAGTTATGCTTTCAGGTTACACCAGATACCCTAGAGTGTAACAGTCCTGAAAGTGTCTCCAAGAACAGTCTTTATTTCCTGCATGGAGGAAAAAGTGAAAAGATCTGTTCTGTACAGGAAGAAAAGCCTGATTAAGGATATTTTAAAAAGGAAGATCATCATCACCATTAGAGTATGTATTATCCCTGGTTAAAACCTCTGATAACTTTAGGTAGCAAAATGGACACAATTTGTATTATTACTGGGGAATTTCCATAAATTTTTGGTTTATTTTAAGATTTTATTTTTCACTTTATTCCAGATCTACGTGAGATCTATTTTGAAATGCATCTGTTCAGTGTGGTCTTCTCTCTTTTATTTCAGCATTTTATTTTTCAAAATTTATTTCAATATTTTTTATTTCTATAAATTTATTCACTGAAAGGCTTATCAAGCATTGGAACAGCCTTCCCAAGGAAGTGGTGGAGTCACCACCCTTGGAGGTATTTAAAAGTCATGTGGGTGTACCTTTTAGGGACATGGTTTACTGGTGAAATTGGTAGCATTAAGTTTAAAGTTGGACTTGATAATCTTAAAGGTCTTCTCTCACCTAAATAATTCTATAATTCTATGATTCAGAACAAGAAGGATAAGTTGTATAAATGCACATTTTCATACCAGTGATAAGGAGGGTGAAGCTTTAACTCAAATATTAGATTTTTGTTACATATTGTGGATTTATTGGTTTATAAATCAGGATGCCAAGCAGAGAACTAGGAGAAAGAATGAACATTTGGATCACATACATAGGTTTGTCTATATATAGGAGTGTGTGTGTGTTTACATTTTCTTATATTTATAGATATACTTCTTCACAATAATGTTAAATGTTCTTATTCTTCATTTATATAAATGGTCTCTGTTTTGCATATAATACAGAAGAATAGACATTCTTAATTTCCACAGAACAAATTGTTTGAAGGGTCACACAAAAACCTGAAAACTAGTAAATATAATTAATTAGAAAGCCTTTTGAACATTTAATTAATGTTAGAAGGTAAAAACATTCAGAGTCAGCTCTTTCAAATTCTGAGATGCTAGTAAGGGACCAGCTGTTGATGGCCCACTGAATTATATTCTTCATAAATCTCACACTGAGAGTAATTGTTTTCTGCAGGTCACCCATGTATGTCCCTCCCAAGTAGTTATCATTAAGCTTCCATCTGAAACAGAATTTAAAAGGGTAGAGAAGAAAATAGGGTTTACAAAAGAAAAGGTTTCAGATTTTTTACAGTTCCTCATTTAAAGACAATACTTTAAAAAGGCACTGATCATAAAATCAGGAAATTACAGTTAGAAAAACACTAATATCTCTTATGAAAATCTTCCAACAAAGCTCTGAAACAGAAGACTTGATGTTTAGTGGATGCATGCTGAGGAGACAATTTGCACTGTCTTACATAAGTGCCTATAGGGGTAACTGACAGTTCTAGAAGGTTTGTGAAGCCTAGAAACTCCCTAGGATTTTGATAAACAAGACAAGTTTTGCAGTTTATCTGTCTACAAGCGCTTTCCATAGTTTTATTGTTTTGTTGTAAAGAATTATCAAACACCAACTCTGATTTCTAATAACTACTAAGGAAAGCAGTGGATGTTACAAAATCTTATTCCTAGTTCCAAAAGCAGTATTTCTGATAGCTAGAGTTTTCAGTTAAGAAAAAAAAAAAAAGAATAAAAATAGGTCAGTGAGGGGAAAGTTAAGAAAGGGTCTGAAAGAGGATTTCAAGTAAACTAATGTTGATTGTTTTTATCGTGAAGATGTAATACACTATGGAGAAGAAATTATGTGGTGCAGCTCATTCCATTTTATTCATTTCATGGAATGGAACAAAGTGCATGTCTGATAATTCCCTACAGCAAGCTTGTAGGAGTAGGTACTGATATGAAAAAATTATTCACAGCTCGGTTCTGATAGGAGCCTGTGAGATCTCTCATTGGTCCTCAAAGGTGAATACGACTAAGCACGCTGGGGAAGGGCTAGATCAGGCAAGTGCTATATAGATTTAGTTTCTTCCTTGAACAGCCTATTCTGGTACAGATACTTCAGGAAAGATGAAAAGCTCCTCTCACTGATCAAACTTCCAGTGAGAAAGCACAGAGAAACTTGATTTCCCCTTTTGTCAGGTTAAAATAATATTGTTTCTTGACTGCAACCTTGTAAAATAAAATAGAATTTAAATAATCTGCTATAATTGAAAATAGCAGATCTGCAAATAGTCCTGTATGGGAGAACATAGCAAAGGGTATCTCCAGCCTACAGGTGAGGAATGTGGGAATGAAAGCTGTCTAACATTCCTCTGCTGCCAAAGCACAGCAGTTTCAACTGCACCTTTTACTGCAGGAAGAAACAGAGACCATTTTAAAAACGAAGATGAAGAATGAGTGAAGGTAATGTACAAGAGTTTTGATTCAGCAAGGACCTTTCATGGAAAGGTACTTCTAATGTTGTATGTTTTGAAACATTACACATTACATTACATTAAAATGTCTGCCATTGAAAGTAATGAATTTTATTTGCTTTTAAGCTCTTTTGTGTTGTAGGGGGCAGGAATCAATAATGCTCCTCTCCATTAAATCAAGACTGTTTCAACTTTCTGGTATTCCTTTCAGCATTGCCCTTAATTTTATTACTCCACACTTTTCTCACAGGTTCCAGTAATTGACTGGCAAAACATCAGCATTTAGGAAAGATTTTTGCACTTGGCATCAAGAGACACAGAGTTTCTAAGCTCATTTCATTTGTGACTCTTGAAAGCTTGCAGTCAAGTCATGTCTCTTCAGCATGAAGCTCCGAGGAATCGCACAGTAAAGCTTGAAGAGCAGAGGAAAGATAAAAGAGAAATGGAAACAGCAAGGGGGACTAGAAGGGGATATAGGAAACACAGAAGCAACAGACAGTATAAGCTTCAAAAAGGAAGACATGGAATCTCGTGGTACACAGGAAAATCAAAAAAGGAAACAAAAGGTAACATTGTGGTGCTCACCTAACCTTCAAAAGGCAGCCTACAGAGGCACTGAAAAGAGTGCTTACAGCTATGCCTGCCTCTGAGATTTCATCTTGTGTGAAAGGTGTAGATTGAGATGAATAATAAGATTGTCCTTTCAGGACAAAGACTGCATATCAATCACTTAAAAAAAAAGAAAACCAAAGTCAAAATACCAGCAATAAAAAAAGCAAAAAACCTCTAAACAAACATAAGGAAATCTTAACAATCTCATGTTTATCATTGGTTCAGTTAAATATGTAATTAGCTTTTTTCTTTAATGTTTCAGGCAGCTTCACTGTTCCTGCTTTGCTGTCAGACACTCAGCTCTCTTTAATACAAAGTGTCCCCAGGACACCTATCCTTTACCCAGAGTACACCCAGGATACCTGTCCTTTGGAACATTTAGCCTTTACAGTGTATCTTCCTTTCTGTCATGGAAAATGAAACTTGCTCCTTTCTGCATGTTGCCATAATATGTTCTGATCACTAGAATTCATATGTCATTTTCATTTTCAACTGTAGCAGGGCACAGTGAGGTAAAGAGCTGGTGCCAGGAAACCAGTTTCCCATTACTGCTCTCTGTTGGGAGCTTATTAGTGACACTGTGCACTCTTCAACTGAGCCACTGAATTACAATGAGCATGTAGAGCCCAATTCTTCTCCCAGTGTCATCAGTGACAAAGCATCCACAGACTATACTGAAATCTGTGTAGAACAATTTGTCGGTATCAGGACCTTGCCTTCTTAGATTTCATTTTTCTCTTTCTGAATCACCTGTGTAGCGCAAAAGAAAAATAATAGCCAAAACCTGGACAAAAATATGTGAAGGAAGTAGTATAATTCTTTTTATTGGATGAGAATGGCTAAGTGAAGCTTCAGATGAGATGATGGTCAAGGGCCAGGACCATTAGGGCTGCCATTAGATGGCTCATCAAATGTGCTTGGAGTCAGACTGTTCTTCTGACATCATGAGTCAAGAGTTGCCCCATCAATAAATACACACTTTCAGACATTTTCAATCAAAATAGGAAATAAATTAAGCAGACAAAAAGAAAAAAGAAAAAGAAGAAAGTCAAGAAACCAAGCAGTGAACTGGAGTTAAAGGAACAACTTTAAGAAATCTTACAAATGATAGATTAGGATTGACTTCTTGTTACATTCCCCTTAAACAGAACAGAGCTACAAAAATGCGCTTCATTTTGTTCTGTCTTTTTTTTTAAATACTGTAAAGATCTTTCCAGTGCATGTTGTACTTCAGCAGTGTTAAAATGTTTCAAACAATGTGACTAGCTCTTAGTTTAAATAGAAGTCCATTTCTTAGCACATGTGGACAGATATTCATTCTGCTGTAAGGAAGCATGAGAAACCATATTTCAGAACAAAATTAAAAATGTTATCACAAAATGGTCAAGTCTGTAATTTCAGGTGTGTCCCATCAGTCTACAGATTCCCCTGTGACCAGGTCTTGCTCTAAAATGTGAGAATGTTATTTTTAAGAAGTTATGGAAAATAAAAACAGTAACTAAAAAGGCAACATAAGTAGGTCACTTGCAGAATGAAAAATCTAAAAGAGAAGGGCCAAATGTTTCTTACAGTGGTCTGAAATGAAACGAAGAACCTATTAAAGCCTGCCGAAGTGACAGAGGTCAAATTAAAAAATCTATATTGATAGTGCAGGAAATTTTATCTCCTTGAAACGAACATGATACAGATTATATGAGGTCTGTGAGGGAATAAAAAAGCTTTGCACTTCTTCTACACTATTTTTTCATTTTGAGTGGGTCTTGCTTGAAAATACCTCAGTGAAAAAGAAGTTAACATATACCAAACCTATCATGCTAAAATCTTGTGAAAAGGCAACATGACAACATACCAAACTTCTGAACAGAAAGCATACTTCATAAAACATCAATTTATGTAATTTTCAGAGAAGTAGGAGTATAAGCACATCACTGATAGCATTCATAATGCCTGGTCTGGCAGATAATTAGAAAACTCACTCAAAGAGAGAATTTGCTAACAAGTCTGTGGACTAAAACCCTAATTAGTTTTTAACACTGACACTAAGAAACAGAATCACTGAACTAAGAACTGTTAGTTGTCAACATATTGTTCAATAGAGTTAAAAGTAAGAGTGGTTTCAGTATTAGAAATCTGAAGTTAGAATCACTGGGGACTTGCAGATAGAAACATAAGGTAAGAGGATACTTTAATCTGATTTGAGATTTAAGGATTTACCATCAGTTCATGACAATAATGCCATTATGGCTAATAGCTGAAGAAAAGTCACACAGCATGGTCCTGCAGTCAAATAAGAATTTCATCATTTAAGCACAACTTATGGGGATATAGGCTGTCCAATCCCAAGTCCTAAGTTGAAGAAAAAGAGGCAGATAGACACTTTCAGGGAACAGCTACAGCAATTTGACAAATGTCAACCCCACAATATGCACAAAATGAGAGCAACAGACTTCCTACTGCTTTATAACGGTGCTGAGGTCTCAGGAATGATCTGTAGACCTTAGAATCATAAAATTATTCTGGTCAGAAGGGGCCTCAGGGGGTCCCTAATGCAGCCTCTGACTCCAAGCAGGGTCAACACATGACTAAGCTGCTTTGGGCTTTGACCTCAAAGGTTTCGAAAACCTCTGAGGACCTCCATTCCACAAACTCTCTGGACAACCTGCTCAAATGCTTAATTACCCTCAGGGTGAAAAATTTTCCTTATATCCAGTTGAAATGTTACCTATTGCAATTTATGATCATTTTCTGTCCATGCTCTCCCTGACCTCATTTTCATTTCAGTAAAGAACCCGGTCCCATCTTCTTGATGACCTCTTTGAATGTATGGGAGGACTGCTTTTAGGTCTGATCAAAACCGTCTCCTCCAGTCCGAATAAGTCCCAGTTTCTCAGCCTCTCCTTGCAGGATAAGTGCTACAGCCCCTGACCAGATGAACTTGCTTCCATTTATCAAAATCTTTATTGCCCTGGAGCTCCAAAAAATGAATGCAGTATTTCACACATGACCTGAGTCAATGCTTCTCAGAGGGGAATAATCGTGTCCCTCAATATACTGGCTGCAGTTTTCTGAAGAGGATTATTTCATCCCAAGTACAGGACTTTGCATGTGTCCTTCTTGAATTTCTTGAGGTTTATATCAGTCCATTTCTCCAGCCTGTTTAAGTCCTTCTGAATGGCTCTTTTTTACATCCTCAGTTTGGAGTTGTCCTCAGACTTGATGAGGATGCACCCCATCTCCTCTTCTAGGTTGAATATATTGAACAGATTAAAAGAGATTGAATGGTGTCAGCACTGACCCCTAAGGAACTCTAACTAGCAAAATGCAAACCTTTAACCAGCACACTTTGAATCTGACAAATCAGCCAGATTTTCATGCATTTAGTAGGCTCCTTATTTAAGATCTTAATGTCCTAACTTGGATACAGGGATGTTGTGGGAGACCATGAGGAAAGTTGTGCTACAGCTGAGCTAAGCAACATCCACTGCTCTTCATTCATCCACTGTCATTTCATCATAAAAGGTTACCAGGCTTGTCTGGGAAGATTCAACCTTGGTTAGCCTATGTTTGCTATTTCTAAACAGCATTTTCTCCTTCATATGCTCAGAAAGGGCTTTCAGAAGGTAAAATCTTCCTCCACACACAAAATCTTCTAGTGACTAATTATGACACATTAGGGTTTTAAAATCTAGTTGGAATTAAAAGTAGGAGATAGGGAAATGCAAAGAAGATTTTAATGCAAATAGACTGAATCAATAATCCTCCTCTCAGAATAAGGTACTTTTCAATGCAGCAGCTTGGTGTGGTTGAGTGGCTCCCAAAGAAGTGAGAAAAGAGGAGCAATTAAAAAAGCTACCAAAAAATCCCATCTATCTTTTCTCCCTTTTCATTTCTTATTTCTTTTTTTTTTCTTTCTGAATATCCTGTCCTTCCAACATGAATAGTATGTTCTCTGGACCTGTGAAGCTTGAGACAAGAGAGGTAAGTCCAAAGCCATACACAGGCACAGGTGGTATTTCTTACTAAGGCTTCATAGAGCTACCTAAGTACCAGAAATTAGGGTGACAATTTTGGCACTAAGATTAATTTCATAAGAGCCAGAGTCACCTTTTTTACAGATTGGTAAAGGGAAAGGGATTGAAATTTAAGTATGAGAGTTTTTGTTGGTGGCAGATTGTGGGTATGCATAAGCATGTGTATGTATATATGTAAACATGGCATTAAGCAAATACCTACAAAAAGTGAGAGCCCTGTATAGACAACAACATTCATGTAAGGCATAATTTTTGAATTTAAATATGTAAAGCTGTCATAATTTGGCACTCTTGGTTAGTTTAAAACTTAAAAGTGTTTTATCTGGGCTTGCCTGTGCTAAAATTTTGACTGTCTGCCATCCCTTTAGTAGCTGAGTGGGTCAAGTTCCACAAAAAAAACATAGATTATACTTTTAAGTAATACTCAGGCACACTTTTCATTGACAAACCCAAGCCATGGTGCACAGGCAGCTGTGGAGGTATCACATCCTTTGCCATGAGGACTTAAGTAGATGCTGCCTCTCTGAGATGGGGCTGCATGGTTTTGAGGTTTCCTATACACGTCTCTTACAGCTTTCCTGATCATCTTGAGAGGCAGTGATGAGTGACATCAGCCCACTTTGGCCTTCCCTGTGCTGAAACAAACTCTGTTTTTCAGTTTGACTTTAATATGCTCCATTGGATTTCAGTAAACAAGTCTGTTTACTAGCCTGGCAAAACTACAGAAGAGTTTAAAACTATGCACAAAGAAATTCATTCCTAGTCAGCCTATCATATATCAGGGAGTCCTATATATTGTTCCCATTCATGACTCCCAAGTCTCCATTTAATTCTTAACTCTTGAGGCCATGTATCTCAGAAGTACTCTTCTCTGTACTCTGGACTATTTGCAGAGAAAATAATAAAAAAAGAGGTTTATAGATGCCTTTTATTATCCCAATGGTACTTTCAGTTATGAATTACTCATTCCCTCTTTTTATGTTACTGCTATCCAACCATGAGCTGATAGTCCAGTTTCTCCCTGCAACCTCCCCCATGCTGTCTCAATTTTTTTCCCTCAGGCTTTTACTGCTCTTTCTATTGCTTGCTGCTCTCCTGCGTTGCTTTTCCACCCACAACATCCTCTGTTTGCAACAGGTTTGGCATTTCTCTATGTATGCTCCTATACACATGGGACTTCATATGATTGGTGAACTGAGCAACTCAAATCTGTTCAGTAAATATCCTTCAGATCAAATCCTTATAAAATATGCTGATCCTGATATGCTGTCTACAACAAAAGAATGTCAGAATAGCAGCAGGAGCAATTGCAAGGAAAGATTTCTCCATTTCAGTTACTTTTGAATAAATTGTAAAAAAGATATTAAGTTTATGTTTGGTAGATTTTCAATAGTCACAGTAATATTATTGTCACAACTCCACTGCAGCTGCCTTGAATTCATGGCTTCTATTGCTAGAATTAATGCTACATAAGAAAATAAAAAGGCTAACAAAATAGACCAATAGACCTTTAGATATTTTCTCTTCCCCATATTTGATCTTTTCTGAAAATGAATTTTCAGTGATTTCTCATTTCCAATAACTGATTTTAATCTAGAGAGTCCTTCAGGTAAGACATAACACTATTAAAAATGTCACCTGCATAAAGACACAGTGAGTTTCCAAATATTCCTTTTTCACTTAGAAATAAGTATTCTTAATATTGAGGGGAACTTATCATTAACTGTACCTGGATTCAAAACTGTGTGGCGTTATAAAGCTTGTGTTCTCAGAAATAACTTGATGGAAGCAGCTACTAACTTTTACATCCAGCTTTTGCTTATTTCATATTTTTTTCATTTTCAGGAACAGTCCACCATTAACAATAATAACATATTATTAGTAAACACAAAATATATTATTAATTCATGTATGGAAGTCACATCTCATATCTTTTTTTTCTGTGTAAGACATAAAACTAAATATCTCAGGATAAATAAAAATTTGCACAATATAAGAAAACTAAAGTGAACTACTTCATTTAGTACTTTAAATTAGTTGGTATTTCAACTGGACTGAACTGTAATTTCAAAATTCATTAGTATAGTACATTGGGAAAAATGAATACAACTTGTTGCTCTTTTAAAATATAGTTTCCAAACCTTAATTCAAAACTACTATACTTTTATATTGGACTTTATTCTTTACTGATGTACACAGTAGTGAGAACAGAACTATAGTTTTGAAACATCTATATATATAATTAAGACATCAAAAATAGAAAGAAAGAAAAAAGAAAAGAAAAAAGAAAAGAAAAGAAAAGAAAAGAAAAGAAAAGAAAAGAAAAGAAAAGAAAAGAAAAGAAAAGAAAAGAAAAGAAAAGAAAAGAAAAGAAAAGAAAAGAAAAGACAGATAAAAACTACAATTGTATTGTGTTTCCATAGAAGTTGGTGGTGCAGCTCTAGGAATATAGTCTGGAAACAATGCTGTTGTCATTACTCTGCAAATTCTAAACCTATCACATTGACTGGAAACTTGCCCTTACTAATGAGAGCCAAAAGGAAGAAAATAATCTAGGCTGTGAAGCAAAGTTAATCATGTGAGTGTTACTAAACCATATTGATGGCACAGATGAGATGGACTAGCTGAACTGCAGGAAGCTTTTATCTTTATTATGAAAAGGCAACAAGCACCCTAGCTAGTTGTATACATATTAAGTGGACAGTCTGTTTGACCCATCTGTCAAATGGCAAATGTATCTTCTGAAATCGGTGAATATCAATTTACATGACAAAGGTACAGCATCATTCCATCAGAAGGAGTAACATGTCCAGGTCCAGAAAAGTTAATCCAATATCTTATCAACATTCTCTAATGCACGATACCAGAAATAACCAAGGCAGTGACTAAGTAAAATAAAACCCAAGCATTTAGTGCATAGGCAGAATGCAAGTTTCTGAAGAATTTCCAAATATTGTACTTTGCAGTTGGAGCACATAAGGGACTGAAATATACTGATTAGGAAAATCCCTACAAAATTATTTGAGCTGTGAAAGCTTGTGGCTCAAGAGAAGTTTTTGTCTTGATAAGAACACTAAGAGCAGACCAAGATCATTGACCTGCACTCTGAATGCCCATTGTGTGAATTAGGATATTAATAAACAATATGTTTTGTTGGAGGCACTGTCAATTTACTAAAATCCTGACCAAAATAAAGTTAATGTGCAGGATAAACTTGACTTTGCAAAGATTAGAATCTGTAAAGAGTGAAGAAAGGGAGTTGCAACTAACAGTTACCACTGAAAATGTCTGGTGCAGTGAAAGAACTCAAATACCAAGCTTTTACCTAAGTAAAGATAACACAGGCAAGCCAGAATCAAAACCAAATATAAAGAACAGTTTTGTTAAAGGAACTGCAGAGGCTGTCATTTTATATATGAAAATTAAGTGTTATGGATTTGACATAAGCAATTATTTTATAGAAATATAGCTTTTCTATTCACAAAACCCCACAAAACTAAAAAATATTCATAGACCTGTAGCCTAGCAAAACCAGCCTCTACTTCTAGACCATTGTATTCCAGGTCATAATTGTGAAATTCTTTTTGGAGCATAGTAACAAAAATTCTGTAAGATTGTTCTGTTGTAGCAGCACAAATAATCAATTGGTTAATATTAGAGATAAACAATACATCACTAAGGTGAAAAGGTATACACAGAAGCTGAGCTGGCTCCAGTCTGTAATGAATTCTGCTGTCTTAATTTGGGTGGAGCAATGTGAAAATCTGATTCAGCTAGGGCATTTTGGTTATAAGTGAATATATAAAAACCTTACTGTTGAAATAAAGCCAACCAGGGAAAGGTACAAATCTGATATGGCAGAAATGGGGGACTGTGCAACTTACCTTCTGAAATGTTTGTCGGAACACCTTCATTTTTATATTTAGCTAGTTTGATATTCTTCAGTTTAGAAGGATACATTGTTTATTGATGTAATACTACATATGAGAGATTTTTTTCCCAATTGTTTCATGTCTTTTTGGAGAGGGAGGGGAATTATGAAATACCTGTGATGCATAAAGTGATCAGAGCCTTGGGGCTACAAAAAATGAGAGGCACATTTGTGTGTAGGGCCACAGAATGTGACTTCTCTCTAGAAAGAAAACTAGATGTATGCAAGATCCCTGTATTTCATTACAGTACCCTTTACCGTAAACAAGGGAACTGATAAGGACATGCATGTATGTCAGTTCGAAATGCAGGAAGTTCACTGCACTAATATTGAAAAGCAAGTTTCAGTCCAGGTGGTCTGGTGGAGAATGTAGGCTATGTATCTATATTCACAATGTAAAAGATAGTACCAAAGAATTATAGGTATTAAAAAATGATATTATTATGGACTTTTATAAGCTACTAAAATGTATGTATCACATAATGTCTTATTATACTGCAGAGAAGGTAAAACCGGAGATAACAGCTCATTTTACTCCCATTTTTGTTAAGAGAAATCAAGTGCTTGAGTTCAACAGTGCTTGTAGGACTAATGAATAAGTCTGGAATCACCCATAAACCCAAGTGATAATAACCTAGCTATATCAATATAAAGATCCATGGAGTGGGATTTTCTCCTTAAATTGAGACTCAAAAAATCTAAAGTAGGGGAGGAGTGATAAATATATACTGTTGTGAGAGTTGGAAATTGAAGGTAAAGTACACAAGATGATATTCTGAAATGGAAAGAATTACAACAGTGAAGAAATTTTCCTCCCAAAGGCATTTGATGTTGCTTTTAGTTGAATGAGATGATGGGTCTTGAAACTGATAAAACATCTCAGTCACAGGCATATTTGTGGTCCTTTGATAACCTTGCATGGCTAGATCCTGGAATTTTTTCAGTTTCTTTGAAGTGTCATTAACAGTCATCAGTTTTTTCCATTCAGACATCGGTGAATAGGGATCTCACAGAAAAGATTCAGAATTCTTTTCTCCAGTTCAGCATTTAGGACTTCTCCCCTTTTATAGTGTCTGGTAGCTAATTTAAAAAAGAATGGCTACAGTATGTGTTCATTTGGGTAAATGCTGCAGTAGGCAAACTGTATACACCTTGCCTGCTGAGTTTGTGCAATTCAGAAAGGTTTAAATCAGAAGGCAACAAAGCAGCAAGAGTATGTGTTTAGAATAATGAGAAAGGGAGTAAAATAATGAATGCACATTTTTACCAGTGTTTTATTCTGATATATCAAAATATTGAAGGATATTAAGAAAATCTGATGCAACATATTAAATTTCCTTTTTCATAAATTTATTTAAATATATTTACCAAATATAGGTATTAGCATATTCAAGGTTAATATCTTTAAAGTGGAAGGAAAAAATGGTGTTATGATAACTTACAAAAAACAAAAATATTTTCCAAAATGTAAATGGTATAAAAAAGCAAATAGATGTCTTTGCACTTATTTGAAATATATAAATTCCAGCTGATGGATGCAATAGCAGGTTACAAAGCAATTACTTTCCATATGACTGCAAAAGGAGGAGTTAACAACAGTTTAACCCAGAGATGTCATGAGAGGTTCAAAAATATCTCAGGGGGATAAAGACTGATTAAAAGAAAAATGGTCTCTGATCCTGCAAACTCAGAGCGTGGGAAGTCTGAACTGGAGAATGTTAAAACGTGATGGTGTGTTCAATTTTATATAGCTCAGTTTATATAGTTATAGTTCAGTTTTATATAAAATTGAACACGCCATCAGATTTCAATATAAATGTGTATATATATATTTCCTACAGATTTAAAGAAGTTGAAATCAAAGTAACTGTTATTTCATTTTAGAATTTTTTGCTCTACTTTTTTTTTTGGAGGAGAGAAGGAAATAAGACAAGAGTTCCCACTGATTTTTATTCTATGGAGATATTTATACCATCATGTTCAATTGTGCTTTTACTGTATCAGCATAACTGGGACTAGATAATTTATGACCTTTGCCACAGAGACCAGAATCCCATGTTCTGACTAGAAACTGTGCTATGGATAAAGCAAGAGCACGGACCTCTAGAAGTTGAGACAGCATTGCATCACTGCAATGATGTTTGTAGGGA
>NW_010164239.1:37810-47042 GCF_000695765.1 Mesitornis unicolor
GTTCATCAGAGCACTCCATTGAAGGTACTCTGCATACAAGTGGTGGCAGATTGGTCTGCCCTTCACAAGAAAAACTTCTTGTTATCCATATGCCTAGCAGATGAAACAAGTGTTTTACCATGCTTTTATTATTAGTCAAGCCATGCAGAGCTGTTTCAGAGAGCATGAGTAACTTAGCTAACAGCTAGCTCAAGCACTCACAAGTATTTTTTGCTGCCTTTTAGACTTATTAGAGTCTTTGCAAAGTAGCTAAAATTCCTTTTTATAGCCCTAAATTCACAGATCAGCAAAGTTTTGTTCTGCAGTAGCTTCGGGGCAGCTCCCTGAATATACCTTTTCCTAAGAAATTGAGACCAAGCAAGTTCTTCGGCTGCAACACCAGGTGTTGCGTTGGTGCAGCCAATGGTCACATTGGCCATCCACATAGCACCAGCCAGGCTGAGTCACTCTGCCGCTGCCAAGTGCACAAATTCAGAATTGCTCGGACAAGCATAATGCTGCCAACCAGGAAGAGAGGAGATGAGAGGAATCTCCTTTCCCCTCCGCTCTCTCTCCGTTTGTTTCCTGCATTGCTTCTCATTGCTACAACAGCTGAGAGAGCAGACCTTGGGGGACCAGACCAGTGAAGCCTATGAGGCCCTGGGCGATTTATTTCATGCTCAGAATAGGTTCCAAAAAATGTGTGTGATGAGGCAGACCTGCCAGCCTCTAATGCACTCACACGTTTTCAGACGTTTTGAGTGTATGTGAAATGAGCACATGGCGGCTTCTAATTTGGCCTAACAAGTAAATACAAAAGTCCAGCTAGGACATACTGACTCTCACTGTTTACTGCTGGTGTGAGCTGGTTATGTCACACAATATTGGTTTTGTCTCTGGGTCCTGAGGATCTAAGACACAAATAGCATTTTTTTGTGTTTTTTTTCCCACTTCAAAGTTTCTGCAAGAATGTGCCAGACTAGTGCTTTATAGCACTAATATGAAGGTGTGGCATCATTCAAGATGTGAACAGTGACAAAAACTGCTAAAATAGTGCTAGAAAACTGTTCAGACAGCTCAGTATGGTGCTACATCACCAGGACTGCAATTTGGAAGCATCTTTTGTTGAGAGCCAAAAGACATGCCTGAATTTTTTTATGAGTACACCTTGTTGAAATGGTATAAAAAAGAGCCTTGAAGCAAAAATTAAGCAGTTTAGATGAGTTGGCATGCAGTGTCCAAGTTTGCCCCACTTCTCTTCTTAAATTTTTTATTGTATTTTTTATTTAGCCAGGTAGATATATACAGAATATCTATTTATTATACTTAAAACGACCACTGATTTTATGTCCAGGGTACTTTCCTATTTTATCCATGCCTCATGCAGGCTTCCAGGAACCATACAGAAGTTTAAGAATCTCTGGACTTGTTAGTTGTAAAATGTTTCAAATTCCACGTGGAATTTGGAATTAAATCAATTGTGCCAGAGCAAATCTGCATGATCCTGCTGACTGCTTTAGCTGGAGAATTGACATATCACCATGGAACACACAAAGAATCAATGAATCAGTGTTGAATTTTTGGTTTAAACTTGAATTTAGTATTAATCTTTAAACTCAGATGATAACCATGTTGAGCTACAGTTGATATTTTTGAGTGAGGTCCAAAGCATTTTGTGATAGTAGTTTCTTGAAAATCTTGAACTGTAAATAGTTTTCTGGCTGGAGAAACTGATTTTCAGAATTATAGGATATGCTAACTTCCCCTTTTTATATTTAACTCACCCTTTTGGAAAGTTTCCTGATACAAATTAGTATCTGTATCTAGTCCCTAACTCATTTAAATGTGGATATAAGGATTTTAATATTTTTGCACTTGTCAAACTGGACATCTGAGCATTTGCATAAGGGTATGTTGCTGTTCATCTGAGTAAATTCTGCAGTCATCTTTAGAAACAGAAGATTTGGGCTGACTCAGAGATTCATGCAAAAGCCATTTATATCAAAAGGGGGATCCCTGGTATTATGACACATAAAGCACCCTTGACGTTTAGGAACTTCAGTGGATTCTGGAAACAATGTTCCATCTACAACAAGCATAATCAGGGTCTTGTCCTGATAATACTCTATCCAAATAGTTTAGAGAACTGCTGCTTTTCTTTTTCTGCATTATCAATGGGCTTTGTACCTTGCCCAAAAATATTTATGGACCACTTATTAGAGGTACAGAGAATGAAGCACCAACTATACTGTGGTGGATTAACTTTGGCTGGACGTCAACCCCTTCATCCAGTTGCTCTCTCACTCCCTCTTTTAAACAGGACAGAGGGAGAAAATGAGATGGAAAAGCTCAGGGACTAAGGTATAGACGGAATGATCACTTACCAGTTACCACCACAGGCAAAAAAGAGTTGACTTGGAGAAAACTGATTTAGTTTATTGCCAAAGAAAAAAAGTAAGATAGTGAGAAATAAAGACAAAAAACTAATACACCTTCCTCCCAGGCTCAACTTCACTCCTTTGCTTCTGACCCTTCTACCTGCTCCTCCCTCTGAATTGTATAGGAGGATGTGGAATGGGGGGTGCAGTAAGTTCATAATGTTTAGTCTCTGCCCTCTCCTTCTCACACTCTTCCCTGGCTCCAGTCTGAGGTTTCTGCTACGGGATACAATTCTTCATCAACTGCTCCAACATAGGTCCTTCCCACAGGCTGTGGTTCTTCAAGAACTGCTCCAGCATTTGTCCCTCGCATTGGATGCAATCCTTCAGAAGCAGACTGCTGCAGTGCAGGCCCCTGATGGGCAACACCTGCCAGAAAACCTGCTCCTGCATAGGCTTCTCTCCATGGGCCACAGGTCCTGACAGGAGCCTGTTCTGGCATGGGAGTCTCACGAGCTGCAGCTTCCTGCTCCACCATGGGGTCCACCACAGGCTGCAGTGTGAATATTTGCTCCAGCATGACCCTACATGGATTGCAGGTGGATGGGCTGTATCATCATGGTCCTCACCATGGGCTGCAGGGGAATCTCCGCTCTGGTGTCTGGAGCACCTCCTCCCACTCCTTCCTCTCTTGCCTTGGTGCCTGTAGGGTTGTTTCACATTTTTCTCACTCCTTTCTCTCACAGCTGCTGCACAGTGGTTTTTACCCGTCTTAAATAATGTTACCACAGAAGTGCCACCAACATTGCTGAGGGGCTTAGCTTTGGGAACGAGCAGGTCTCTTTTGGAGCCAGCTGAAAACATCTGTCTGACATGGAGGCAACTCCTGGTCTTTAGTTACAGAAGTCACTCCTCCAGACCACTGCAACCAAAACCTTGCCAGGTAAACCCAATATATACATATATAAAAAATATGAGAGAAAGAAGGAAAAAAAAACAACCACCAAACCATAATTTGGAATGTTAATTCAACATATTATAAATAATTTTGTTATTGTGGTTTCAAGTATAGGCTGATGCTATTCCACTAATGAGTTTAATTCAGTTCTATTTTTTTGTACAAACTTCGCACTATAAAATGTTTTTTTTTCCTGTCAGTCTTGCGCTCGTAACTTGATATTGCACTTGCATTTGCTATGTTATGAATTGTTCCCATGGCTGTAAAAATAAGATATTTCATTCACTTTGACTTCATTTTTTTCTATTAAACTTGAATCACTTTTATTGTTGAAGGACTGCAAAATTAAACTGCATTATGAAAACACAGTAACATACTCTGTATGTTATTGGTTCATATCTGTTTCATTTTTAGCCACTGCTGAGTAACAGTTGCATAATATTACTTTTCATTACAAGCTATCTTTATTAACCTTTGAGAACTATTTTTATCCTTTGAGATTCCAAATGTTTGATAGCAACACTTCCTTTGGTTTGAATCTATTTTATTTGTAGAAGAGCTGAGTTAGCAATAACGGTCAAACGTAATAAGCCTGGAGTAATTTTTTGTATTATTTCCACCTTTGCTTTCAGCTTTAATGTGCTGTTCTATCACAGGTAAAGACAAAATGTTGTGCGACAGCCTTTTACTTTAAGTTTCATTATATGTCTGATCTTTTTCCTGTCAGTATCAGTTGAAATGATACTCTTCACAATAGTGCAAAAAGAGAAAGGCACCTATGCATACATCTTCAAGTTAAATAAAAAAATCCAATGTCTTCTAGATAGAGATTTTACACATCTGTTTTAGAAACTGTCTATCTGATAATCTACATAATAACCAGAATATGTGTTCATTGCACTGTACTCCTAAGTTAAATGTTATGCAAATGAAAAAATTAAGTTTAGCTCATATCAACTTCAACAGAAGTCATAAAATTACTGTAAATCCCCATAGGTGTTACATATTTGCATTTAAAGGGATGAAAAATGTGAAAAGATTTGACCAAATATAATCTTTCAAAAAATATAGTATTTTGCTTGCCAAAAAATATTACATTTACACAAATGGTTTAATTGGAAATTCAACTAGTTTAATGATACTTTATCACTATAAGTATGATCTTTAGGCTACTGAAGAGTTAAGAAAAGGAGCACAGATGTGCAACTCATCCCAGAATTATTAAGCATTATAATTTACTTTGTGGACTCTGTTCCTTTTCTTAGACATTAGGCATCATAAATCTCTCTGGAGTCTGACAAAAGACTTAGAAAAAATCTGCCATTCCCCTTTTTATTTTCAGGTGCTTTAGAACATTTAAGAGACAGCATCTCTTATCTTTCATAACAAAATTTGAGCTTCTTAACCAATAAACTCATCATTTTGTGAAAATCAAGTTACATTCTCGTTTTCTTCCATAAGTCCCAGGAATCACAGAATCACAGACTGGTAGGGGTTGGAAGGCACCTCTGAAGTTCATCTAGTCCAACCACTCTGCTAGACCAGGATCACCTAGAGAAGATCACACAGGAATGTGTCCAGGTAGATTTTTAATATCTTCGAAGAAGGAGATTCTGAAACTGCTCTGGGCAGCCAGTTCCAGTCACCCTTACAGTAAATAAGCTTTTCCTTATTTTTAGGTTGGACCTCCTGTGTTCCAGTTTGTGATCATTACCCCTTGTTCTTTCACTGGGCACAACCAAGAAGAGTCTGATCCCATCCTTCTGACACCCACCCTTTACATATTTATAGGCATTAATGAGATCACCCCGCAGTCTCCTCCAGGCTAAACAGAATCAGCTCTCTCAGCCTTTCCTCATATGGGACATGCTCCAGTCACCTCATCATCTTAGTGGCTCTATGCTGAACTCTCTCCAGTAGCTTCTTGTCCTTCTTAAACTGAAGAGCCCAGAATCAGGCACAGTATTCCAGATATGGCCTCATCAGGGGCCATTTTTTTGACCAACTGACCACATTCTTCTTAATGCACCCCAGGATGCCATTGGCCTTCTTGGCTTCGATGGCACATTGCTGGCTAATGGTCAGCCTGCTGTCCACTGGGACTCTCAGGTCCTTTTCCCTTGAGCTGCTCTCCAACAGGTCAGCCCTCATCCTTTACTGATACAGGGGCTTGTTCTTCCTCAGATGCAGTACCCTACACTTGCCCTTGTTAAATTTCATTAGGCTTTTCCCTGCCAAACTCTCCAGGCAGTACAGATCATACTGAATGGCAGCACAGCCTTCTGATGTGTCAGCCACTCCTCCCAGCTTCATATCGTCAGAAAACTTGCAGAGATTACACTCTATCCCACAGTCTAGGTCTTTAATGAATATATTGAACAAGACTCAACCCAGTACCAACCCCTGAGGATCTCCACTTGACACAGGCCTCCAACTAGACTGTGCCACTGACTACAACTCCGAGTTCTGCCCTTCGGTCAGTTCCCAATCTACCTCACTATCCAATAATTCAATCCACATTTCCTAAGTTTGGCTGTGAAGATACTATGGGAGATGTTGTTGAAAGCCTTGCTGAAGTCAAGATAGACCACGTGAATCACTTATGTATGTGTGAGAACAGTATAATTTGATTACTTGAGTTAAATTATCAGGGATCAACTGCACTGATCCATCAGGAAAAACACAGAATAAATAAAGTGTGTGGGCAATTATAATTCTTTATTATCTCTGACAAATTCTCAGACAAGCCAACATTAATGGCTCTCTGTGGTCTAGTAGAAGTGAGAAAGCATCTCATGGGCAGTAGGTTGTGTGGGGACCACATGATCTACTTTTTCAACTATATCAAGGAAACAAACAAAAGGCAGCAATAGAGCCTTTATCTGCTTGTCTGGGGTAGGTAATTGCCTTGATGAGATGACTAATGAAAAAACAACTAGTATCTCATGAACTTAACTTGAAACAACACATCTCAAATGACTCATTCTTCTCAAGGCACTTCCCGAGCAATAGAAAGGGTAAATATCTTGTGCTCTTTCTCAGACACTTTCTATGTCTGGGCAAAGCTAGTTTACAAATTAACTTTCCAGTTAAATTAAATAGGATGAAATACACACCTAGCAAAACTTCATTCACCTCAGCTCATTCACTCATTTGTAACAAATTTATAGGTCCTATTCTTTTTCTAGTAATGCAAGGTGGCTTGTGCTGCTCCAATATTATATGAAGAGTACTGTTTAAAAAGAAAAATTATTTTTCTCTCAGAAAGAAAGTTCTTTGCCCTTCTTGAAAATTTCCTGTTCCATATACATATTTCTTTTTGTACTAGAGACTGTATATAATCCTAAATTTACTCTATTTTGTGAAAGTAGATTATTTTTATCCAGACTTTATATGATATAGTTAAAAATGTTCAGATTCACACATGGATTAAAAAAGAGTTAATTTGATTTCCAATGAATTAATGTAAGAGGGAAAAGTAGAGAGCAAAATTTCTATTCTAAGAGCTAGAATTTTCTTCTTTTCTTCTTTCTTTTCTTTTCTTTTCTTTTCTTTTCTTTTCTTTTCTTTCTTCAAAAAAAGAATTTTTCTTTTCTCATATGTGTGTGTGTATATATATATGTATGTATGTATGTAAATTTATAGACTGGAGGTTTAGTAGAGCAGAGCAAGTGAGGAGGAAAAGCTGGGGGGGATGGGGAGAAAAGAATGAGTCATGAGGGACTGTGTAACTGAAAAGGTAATGATGGATTTATAGTCTTTTAAAAACCTACTTGACACCTTACAGGAAAGCACATTGTATCCACAAAATGAATAGAAGATAATTGAAACCAAGGCTGAGAGCAGTGTGACTGAAGATATGATTAATTAGTGAACTAAATGGCACAGTAACTTTCAGTCTCAGCTGTATATTGACAAATTAGTCAGTTTTCCAGTTCTGTTACCACTATTTCTTGAGTCCTTCATCTAGCAATCCCAGTTTGACTTAATCTCATTTCTGAACTCAGTTTGACTGGTTTTTCAGCTACTGTGACTGTATCTTATTTTAAGAAGCATTAGCTGAAAAAGCAATGGGTGGGATTTGAGAAGAAAATGAAGAATTCTTTTTTTACTTTGTATGGAGGTAGGAAAAGAAATAATACCAGATGATAATAGGACCAGCCATTCTTTTTAAGCATTTTGAGACTTCTGAAATTTAAATCTAAGTGATTTAAATTGTATATGTTTTTAAATTCACTGATAGAATCTCGATATAAACTATTACAAATTTGCTAATAAGGCTAAATATAGAACTGCATTCCTAAACTAGTGAAAATGCATAGTCTTATCTGTATCTACTGTAAATTTTTAAATAGTTCTGAGCTGCTGCATGCCACCTGGTATCAACACATAAAAAGAGCAGAAAATAATAGACACGAATATATAGCATTTGCCTATTCTTTCTTTTTTCTCTGACCTTAATAGTCCTGGAGGCTTTCAAACAGTCAAATTAAATTAGATAACAGCAGTGAAAGCAAAACAATAATAAAGAATTATCTAATATGTTCATGTCTGCTCTCTGAAAATTTTATTAAAAAGAAAGATAATTTAGACAAAATACTGAACTACTCTCATAATGAAAGAAATCACCACCTGGTACAGTTTAAATGGACAGTACTGTGTGGTTCAAATTAACTCCCAGAAAAAAATATTCTGAGTACTGATTGGTTAATGAAAGTAGTGGCAAATGACAGCATTAGAAGTTATTTTGCTCAATCCACTCCTTCTGATATAATTTACTGTAAAAATGACTACTTAACTACAATGAAATATTTTAAAAATTAGAATCCATAATGTGATCTCGATAATCACTGGTTTTGTGGTGCTGGTGGGTTAACTATTTTAATTGCTAAAAAAAAATAAATTTAAAAAAAAATCAGTATTCTTGTAAAATAAAGTAAGGTGTGTGAGTTTCATGCTGTCAGACAGTATGGTTTGGATTTTTTTCCCCTGAATAGGAATCCATGCTGAAGTTCAGTAAGAAGGTACTAGATATGAAGATGCCCTTACAGCTTCTTGAGGACATATGCATGCTTCTCAACACATAGGCTGATTCATCACATCACAGTTCATTTCAGCTCTTGACATTGACCTGCGCACACTATACTGATGAGTTGCTTTTAATGGAAAAGTGAACTGCAGTTTGCTGTCTGGCCTTTCATTCTAAGTATTTTCATTCATGCTAGTCCTCCTGAATTAAAAAATAACTAGCAACTAAACATATTGAGAAATCAGAGAGCAAGCTGTAGTTATTTTATTATTGTGGACATGTCCTGAAATGAACTTTCTTATAGCAAAACTCATCTTTTAATGAAAAATTTCATCTGTCCAAATTCACTGAGTGGAAAGCTAAAAGTAATTATCTACTGATTATTACAGCAGTAGCTGGCACATCTATACCTACAAAATTGTCTGTGTTTCCATTATAAACTCTGTTATTCTAAGTTCTAAAAATTTGCAGACTATTCAAACTTGGCACAAATGTTACAAGATTAGAAGCAGCTTCTTCGAAAGGAAATTCTGGTGTCCAGCCACTTGCAGATTACATAACTGAGGAATAGTTTGCTATCTGAACACATACTGGGCAAGCTTTTCAGTTTGGAAGGACTTCACTGAAAATAACGATATTTACCTTACAGTCAAGACTCCCCATATGATTTAAAACATAATGACATGACTTTCTTTAAACTATATTCATCAGGATTATTTAAACATCATACAGTATTTCTAGTAACACTCTAGATGACATCATGACATACATTTTATCTTCTACTGTAATAATTGTCCCTTCTGTTTGTTGCTGGTCATGACCCCAGTTCTGTACTGCATTCAGCCAACCCTCATTTTGAGAAGCAGAGGATGGTTCTTTTGTTAAGAA
>NW_010164240.1:0-3274 GCF_000695765.1 Mesitornis unicolor
TTAATAAGATATGCTTTCTTAAATTGCCCTGACACAACAGGAGCAAGGAATCGTTTCAGTTATAAGGGGACAGATGCAAGAAAAGAGAAGCAAAATATGCCAAGATGCAGCATGGTCTTGTCACCCGGAGCTGCAGCTGACAGTCTGTGGCTCTATGGTGGTCGGACCCATGGGGACAGAGCAGAGGTTAGATCGGGAGGGAGCTCTTCCTGCTAGATGTTATTACTGTGAGAGTCAGAAAGAGGAGAGGGAACCCGCTGTGAAATTTTGCCATCTATCCAGACCCTGGAGACATAGAGCAGGCTCAGCAGAAGTAACCACGTGTTCTTCATATCTGTCTGTAAAGTGCAGACTGGCCTTCATTAATTTGAAGATTTAGTATTAGGTCTGTCCTTCCCACGAATGAGGTGGCGGAATTACTCTCCAGCGGTTTCAGCAGATGGCCCCTCCTCTGAATGAGATTTTTGTGCAAAGGTCTCAGGGGAAAAAGTCACATATAAATGCTCATACAAAATAACTTTTTTATTTTTTTTTCTTTTTTAGTTTTGTATGTGCATACACATAGAATTCTTTGAAATACACCACTGTGAACCTAGGGAGCACTCAATGCAAGAACTAATTTATACACTTTCAAATTCTTGCTTATCTAACCATCTTGGATAGAAATTTATCTTTTATTATGTCCAATAATACTGCAAAGGCTTGGTCAGAGTTTTATGCTCAGAATGATCTATTCTGCATTTCTTTGCACTAGGCTTTATCTAGAATATTAAAAATCTTTTACTTTCAGTATCAGAAAGAGTTTAAATGTCAGAAATGTACATTGTGATATTTCAGGAATGAAACAGGGATGGAGAATTAGGTAACAGTTTTTAGATGTTAACAGCAGTAGATATGATACGAACATGATCACACTGCTAATTGCTAATACAATGGTGATTAATTTTGTTTCCTTACTCTGAAATTTAGCTGATAGATCATTTTGTAGTGGGATGCCTAAGAAAAATAGGATATTAACTGACTCACTCCATGTTTGCATTGTCTTTTAATAATTTTTAAAAATAAAATTTCTCATACTTTCTAAAATACCAGTGGAAGACTATATCCATAGAATACCATCTTGTTTTCATTAATATATAAGCATAGAAAAATTAAATAATTACATTTTTTGGTGCTGATTTTTTCAGTTAGTCTGTTGTGGGTAAAACATATGGTATTGAACTTCAGGCCAATCCAGCTTCCAGTAAGACCTTCTGCCTGAAGACACCAACACAAAGACTATGGTCTTTATGCACCATGCTAGTATGTTTTCACAGCTGATGTTGCCTCAGTGACCAGCAGAGTTTTCCTGAGCATAAATACAAAGTAGAAATATAATGCTTAGTAAAAACATTAGTGCTTGAGTTAGCTGTAGAAATCAATGCTGTCATACTAATTAAAAATGTGGGTAGAGCAGTCATATCTAACATAATATTTGTGTTTTGTTTCTGTAGTATCATTGAATCCCAGAATCATTAAGGTTGGAAAAGACCTCTGAGATCATCAAGTCCATGTCTATGCATTATTCATGTTCATTCTCATTATGATCTGGGGGTTTCAAGAAAGAAAAAGGCAAATATAGCGTGAGACACTGGATAATAATGATGCTTTTACCAGTGAACTGTCACATTACTGGAAGACTGGATTTTCTGCCTATGTTCAATATAGAGTTGAGAGTCTGTGGGTGAGAATTAAGGGGCATGCTGGCAGGGGTGACACTGTTGTGGGTGTCTATTACAGACCACCAAATCAGGGTGAGGAAGTTGATGAGGCCTTCTACAGGCAATTGAGTGTGGCCTCACAGTCCCAGGCCCTGGCTGTCATGGGAGATTTTAACTTCCCTGATGTTTGCTGGAAGGACCACTCAGCCAGTCCAGGAGGTTCCTCCAGTGCATTGACGATAACTTCCTCATGCAAATGGTGGAGGAGCCAACCAGGGGAGATGCACTGCTGGATCTCATTCTCTCTAACAAGGAGGGTCTGGTGGAAGCAGTAAAGGTTGAGGGCTGCCTTGGTTGCAGTGACCATGAAATGGTGGAGTTCAGGATCTGGTGTAGCAGAAACAAAATAACAAGCAGAGTTGCAACCCTGGACTTCAGGAGGGCAAACTTTGACCTCTTCAAACAATTGCTAAGGGAAATCCCATGGGCAAAGCTGCTTGAAGGTAAAGGGGCCCAAGATAGCTGGGTAGCATTCAGGGACTGCTTCTATGTAAATTTAGTAAATTTAGTGAATTTAAAACCTACTATTGGTCACAAAACAGTGATTTTCTGAATATATTTTGAGAAAAATAAACCAAATAAAATCCCAGAATTAAAGAGGTCAGAGAGCTCTAGAAATTATAACGTAATTGGTTTTCCATATGATCCTGTGCACTGAGATGTAAAATACAGTGGATTAAATACCTGCACCACTGTGGATTGTGTAATTTATTTAATGAATTTTAATATCTTTAGTAATGATTGTCGAACCTTACTGAATGGCTTAGTCTGTTTCACCAATGGCATATCTCAATGTATTCTACTCTGGGTTGATAAAATGATTGCCATATGTCAACAAAAAGACACACGCTATTAAAACTCATTCTCAACCCCAACCTGAAAGTGTTTGTCTTTAAAACTTGCATTGTAGAAACATGCAATATGAGACTATATCTATGGCAACATAAGCATTGTTATAGTTTTAGTGCCCTACTGAACATAAATTGCAAACATTGCCAATAGCCTGTTGTTTATTTCACATTTGTGGAGGGATTATGGCATATTTTAGAGCAGTATGTTTCTGTGACATACAGATTCTTAGATCGTGATGAATGGTTATACTATGGGTGATGGTCACAGCATCAGCTTTCTCACTGCAATATAGTTTCAATATTCTCTTGTTGTGTACTACCAATAAAAAATTTGGTATTTGTTATATATGGTATTCTGTAGCCGGTGAGCCATACCTGCTGAGCCATATCCATTTTCAGTATCATCATTGTAAAGTCTTCATGCACAATACAAAGCAATTTTCAGCTCTTAAAGCAATTTGAAACAGAAGTAGAAATCAATAAAGTATTCATCAAAAAATGGCTTTTACACACATTTATACACACTTGCACACACACAGAGATTCAAGTATACTGGCATATAAACCCATTAAATATGTAATAGGACAGAAGCTTATAGGCTCAGCAGGCAACATAATGCACACTTTTGAAAACAGGCTATAATGAAGATTCTGCAAAAGGCAT
>NW_010164240.1:3319-3595 GCF_000695765.1 Mesitornis unicolor
GTGCCCATGCTTGCCACAGTACCCTCTGTTCTGAAGATGGAGTCATAGACATGCATTTTAGCACTGGGCCATCTTTGAAAGAGTTGAACATTCTGTTCATCTTCAAAAATAAGCAACTTTTTTATTCTTCTAGTGGTTCTTTGGATATTTTAAAACAGCGAAAAAAAATAATGTAGAAATGCAAATAAAAACTGCATACTTGTAAATTCTTCTTTTGCATAGTAAATTTCCGTATTTTTTATGTGTTTTTTGTATATGTATAAATATATATATATG
>NW_010164241.1:0-912 GCF_000695765.1 Mesitornis unicolor
ACAGCCCACTAAAATACTCCACTTATGTATTTTTCTAAGCTCTCATAGATGCTATCTGCACAGTCACAGATGTCACCAGTATTTTCTCATAACATTTTGTTTTGGATCATGACTTGTTTTTCTTAAACAGAAACCTTGTCATAAGCATTAGAAACACAAAATTCCTCCAGGAAGTGTCTTGACAAAAGCTCTATTTTGCCCATACTGACAAGCTTCCACGACTTAAGGAATCTGCTGTTGAGTCAACAGTTGATCTTGCTTGATGGAACTGGCAGGGTCCATTACAGTATTCAGCATAAAAGAAAAAGCAACTATACTGACCTCTCTCTTCAGTTTTGTGGCTTAACTCCTTTTCTTCCTCATCACTGCTGGAGCTCTCTGTTTTTCCCTTCATTTGTTCCAGCTGATCCAAGTTAACCTGTCCAAGCAGCTCAAAATTATGACTCACCTTAAAAGAAATGGTTTTGTCAACAATAAACACCATCATCAACTATGGAAAGAAAAACCCACCCACCAACAAAGCTATAGGCCGAAATGGGAAATGTATCAGGCACCTAGTCAAATTAATACTTGCTTCCCTTCAAACACAATTTAATTCACTATTAATGATTCTTCTTTCCTTTTTTATACTAAATTTCTCCATTTTGCTTCTCAACCTACATCTCTCCGCCTCCACAACGGACCTGCAGTTGGCTAAAGCTGAGCCAATCAGTGAAGCCAGTGGGCCCTCTATGATAACATATCTAAGAAAGGGTAAAATGCTGCAGAGCTGTGTGAGGAGTGAGGAAAAAAAACACAAACAAACAAAAAAAACCCAACAAAAAATGTGTGAGAAACAACCCTGCAGACAACAAGGCCAGAGAAGAAGGAGGGGAAGGAGGTGCTCCAGGCATCAAAGCAGAGATTTCCCTA
>NW_010164241.1:943-2296 GCF_000695765.1 Mesitornis unicolor
TGTGGAGAGGACCACACCAGAGCAGGTGGATATTCCCTGAAGGATCTGTGGCCCACACAGAAGCAGGTTCTCCTGACAAGAACTGCAACCTGTGGAGAGGACCAATGCTGGAGCAGTTTGTGCAGGACTGTGTGCCCTGTGGGAGGGACCCTACGCTGGAGGTGAGGAAAAGTGTGAGGAAGAAGGAGTGGCAGAGGGGAACTGTTATGAAATGACTGCAACCTCAGCTCTCCAGATCTCCTGCTCCACTCAGGGTGGGGGGAGAAGGTAGAGGACTTGAGAAGGAAAGTCAAGCTTGAGAAAAATAGGCTGGAGTGGAGGGGGAAGGTGTTTAAGGTTGGTTTTTTTTTTCTTGCTTTCTCACCATTCAACTCTATTTTAATTGTCAATAAATTAACTTAATTTTCCACAAGTCAAGTCTGTTTTGCCCCTGACAGTAATTGGTAAGTGATCTCCCTGTCCTTATCTTGACCCATGATCTTTTTCATCATGTTTTCTCCCTCTACTGGTTTTGGCTGGCACAGAATTAATTTTCTTCATAGTAGCTTGTATGAGGCTATGTTTCAGATTTGTGACCAAATCAGTGTTGATAACACAGGGATGTTTTAGTTATTGCTGAACAATGCTTACACAAAGTCAAGGCCTTTTCTGCTTCTCATGCAGCCCCACCAGTGAGTAGGCTGGGGGCGCACAACAAGCTGGGAGGGGACACAGCTGGGACAGCTGACCAAAGGGATATTCCATACCATATGACATTGTGCTCAGCAATAAAAGCTCTGGGAAGAAGAAGGAAGGGGAGGACATTCAGAGTGATGGCGATTGTCTTCCGAAGCAACCGTTATGTGTGATGGAGCCCTGCTTTCCAGGAGATGGCTGAACATCTGTCTGCTGATGGGAAGTAGTGAATGAATGCCTTATTTTGCTTTGCTTGCACATGTGGCTTTTGCTTCCCCTATTAAACTTTTATCTCAACCCAAGAGTTTTCTCAGTTTTACCCTTCTGATTCTCTCCCCCATCCCACTGGAGGAGGAGTGAGTGAGCAGCTGTGCGGGGTTTAGCTGCCCACTGGGGTTAACTCACAACACTCCCCCTGTCCTGTTTGAGGAGGGGCAGTGAGAGAGAGTCGATGGGCCGAGGTCAATTGTATGAGGTTTAACAAGGCTAGATGCTGGGCCCTGCACTTGGGTCACAATAACCCCATGCAACGCTACAGGCTTAGGGATGAGTGGCTGGAAAGCTGCCAGGCAGAAAAGGACCTTGGGGTGCTGGTTGACAGCCAGCTGAACATGAGCCAGCAATGTGCCCAGGTGTCAAAGAAGGCCAATAGCATCCTGGCTTGTATCAGAAATAGTG
>NW_010164241.1:2699-12276 GCF_000695765.1 Mesitornis unicolor
GAACAGGCTGCCCAGGGAGGGGGTGGAGTCCCCATCCCTGGAGATGTTCAGAAAACATGTGGATGTGGCACTTCAGGACATAGTTTAGTCGGCATGGTAGCGTTAGGTTGACGGTTGGACCTGATGATCTTAGAGGTCTCTTCCAACCTTAATGATTCTATGATTCTAGAGTGACTGGGTGGGACTGTCCCTGCCAGCCAAGATCAACCCACCACAGAGTGGCATATCAGCAAATAGCAAGCTACCCTAAATACAGCAGCGTGTTACAGAATCACAGAACGTTAGGGATTGGAAGGGACCTCAAAAGATCATCTAGTCCAATCCCCCAACTAATGTGTTAGTATCATGTTCCTAGAACTGAGAGCTGTGTTGAGGTGCTCTGACTTAACAAGTTACCTATTAGATTTAAGCAAAGGCCACATGCATGGCACTTACTGTGACTCAGCTCATGCACAGAAATTCTTTAAGATGCAGTAAGCCAATTGTGCATCTGAGCCCAGACAGTGGGCACAAATTAGCCAGATAACATTTAGAAATTATTAAAGAAACACAGGGGGAAAATAACCCTTACTGCTGGGAGTAATCACTTCAGGTTTTTATTGGAGAGAAGGGAGACCCAAGTAGAGGGAAAATCTTCCCAGCCTGATGCACTCAGTCAGAGGGGTGAGGAATAGTGCTTCTTGGATCTCCTAGGACCCTTGCTGTGGTCACTGGGAGATGTGCAGCATCTCAGATACCTGTTAAACTGTACAAAGATTCTCAAGTAGCAATAAGGAGCAATAAAGGGAGACAAGCATGCCAAGCCAACATAAGTTCACAGTGTTCGTTTTTAAAATGCAGTCAGTTTTTCTGGTACTTTTGATGCTCATTTTGTCTTTTTTTTTTTTTTTTTTTTTGGGGGGGGGAAGGTGAAATGTTGTTCAGTGAGAATCAGGCAGCTCGGCGCCTGATAGTTGGATTCAATGAGTTCCCTCCCCACAAATTGACAAAAAAAATACTCTGTGAGCATGTCTCAGTTCTAGAATTTTGCTACTCTCACACCAACACAGCTGAGAACTACAGAAATACAAAGCAGACTGAAGTCTGTGGAAAGCAGCCTTAACTTAAGCAGTAAGTATAACAAGTTTCTATCTTTCCCTTGTTAAATGTAAACTAGAATGTACTGACTTGTGTTATTAAAATATGCATGGCATGTGTCACACAGCCTTAATGTTGTTTCATAACTTAAAAGAAAAAAATCTCACAATATATACAATTACTTTTTCCAGATAATCATATTCTACATTCAGTCAGTGATTTGTGGTCAATCTCAACAGCTTTAGAAACCCACACAGGAGCCTTCTCCGAATTTTGGAAAAAAAAAAAAAGTGGGTTGGGTATTCAGAGTGGACATTCAAATAAACTAGATATAGCATTTGCAAGAAGTAGATTGTTACAAATTAAATCCCTTTGGATGTTACCTTGTGCTCATCTCGAAGATGAGTGTCCAGCTCCTCTGTGTGTTTGGTCTCATAGTAGCAGAGTTGACATTTGTAGGGTTTAAGTTCATTGTGCTTCTCTATGTGTTGCTGCAAACTCTCATCACTGGAGCAGGTAAAGGTACACTTATCACAGCGGAAAACAACTCCCTGCAAGTATTTTGACAGTTTGGAATGGCAAACTTCAATGGGAACAACCCGCTTTTCTGGGGGGAAAGGGGAATGTTTATTGAGTTTTAAGAAATAAAAACCATCAGGCAATGTGTCAACAGCTTGCAACATACCACCCACACAAGAAAGAGGATCTGCTATTTGTGTATGCAATCCCTCTACTGAGCTAAAACTGGACCAACAAAGAAATACAATAAAATTCCCTTTCTCTACAGGGTTAATCCTACATGACTACAAATGCAGGTGTCCTCGCAAATTTAATTACTCGGTAGGTGAACAGGATGGGAAGAAGAGATTTGGGGCAGATAAGAGTGTTGGGGCAGATCTGTGAGACAAAATAGCAGAGCCTAGGAATATAAAAGAAGATATAAATCAGTCAGACCAAGCTCCTTTCTGGTTCAATACATGACAGAAGCCAGTAAAAGGTGCTAGAGCTGGAATAAACAGGGAGCATGTAGGGTGATTCCCAATACATCACATCACCCTCCCAGCTTCTGATGATCAGAGCTGGTATTTTCACCATCACATTTAATGCTACTCACTGTGGGAGTGAGAGGTTGTGTGCAGCAGTATCTTCTCCTGAAGGTGGCTGTGCAGAGATCAGCCAGGGGCCGAAACTTTCAGTACACCCTCAGCTTTTTAATAGTTAAGATTCAAAACCCACACAGACTTAATTTCATGCTTCCCACAATTCTGATTATGCTACAAGCACGTATTGAAAATGCTCTCACTGAGTTATTAAACTCTCTACTTCCTTCCTTTCATGCAAAACACACACTTTTAATAGGGCAGCACAATTAATTTCAGTCTTTCTATAGAGCCAGAATCCTGATGTGTGCAACATTCATCCACTGTGGTTCTCTGAGCTGTGCATGCAGGGGAAATCCCAAATTTGACCTTTCAGCAGAGGGTCATCAGAAGATCTTCACTATAGCTTTTGTTACTCAACTGTCCTTTTGAAGTAGAACACTGAAATGTAGTACTATTATTCCTTATGCACTTCAGATTAAAGGAAGAGTTTGATCTTCCTCATTAAGATCATCATTAATGATATCTTCAAACAAGCAAACAAACAAACAAAAATAATCCCAAGGCCTGATTCTTAGAGGGAAAACACGAAGGGTAGGGGGCTTGTGTGCATTGACACATCTCTCATAATTTCTATAGGGAGGCAAGAGCTACAGAATTCATCCATTTGTCTTTGGCCCATGCATAACCCCCACTGCTCATGAGCCTAATTTTCCACAGCCCATCTAAATATTCCACCATCCTCAGTTTTTTCTCCTCCCCGTCCTCCTCTTTTTTTGAACATGGAATTTTTCCTACCTCAGAACTTTCTCTTTGTGCACTTTAAAAAGTGGAAGTTTCCCCCAAAGCTATATCTGAGTGAGACCCTGAAAACTTGTGGCTCCTCTCCAGCTAAAGAAGTTGTTGCAAAAAAAATGCTAAGTTGTGTCCATTCAGGATCAAGTGGGAAAAGAGACAGGGGTGCACATGCTCTAAGAGATAACAGGAGTTTAAGCTGTGATTTTGAACGCATAACAAGAATATTTTAAAAGGTATTTACAGCTCCTTCTCCACTTGAACTTGGCCACAGCTACAAACCAGAGAACACTATCTCGCAAGATGCACCTAAGCCAGTATTTGGAGCCCCAGGGTTTGTGTTCCCTGCTGTCCCGTCCTGCCCCCCCAACCCCCCCTTTTCTTCAGAGGAGTAATCCTGGAGCATGCAAAATACAACACTATGATATCTTTTAGGGCAAGCTTGCATCTGTCCTGGTTTACTGGGATAGAAACATAGAATCAGTTTTCTGTTCAGGAAAACTGCATTTCTAAAAAGACTTCAGCACTTGTCTTCAGTGAGAAAAAAGGGATAAGACACTTTGTTTTAGTTTTCAGCCAGCACTGGTAGTGATCAAGGTCTTGAGATAAACAGGTGCAGTGGCTGAGGGAAGCAGAAACCCAGGGCAGCTGACCCTAAGCTGGCCAACAAAAATTATTCCACACCATCGTCACGCTCACTATAAATTGGGGAGCTTGCTGGGAATGGTTCTCCTTCTTCAATGGCTGATATCCCAAGAGGGGCTCACCCGCTGTTCTACTCCCAAGACCTACTATATTGGCTGAGTATAACTCTGTGTACTTTATATTAGTGCTGTTATTAATACTTTATCATCATCATCATCATCATCATCTTCTTCATCATCATCATCATCATCATCATCATCATCATTATTATTATTATTATTATATCAGTTTCTATTTCAGCCCATGGGTTTCCTTTCCTTTTCCTGATTCCCCTCTTTGGGAGGGGAGGAGTCATCGGGTGATAGTGCAACTGTCTAAACTACGACAGAACCTAAGTTAAAGCACCACGTGAACCCTTACACTTACTAAGACAGCTTTGTTATATGCCTTTTGGGTCCTTGAACAGTCCTTAGCCTTTTTCTCAAATGCTCCTTCAAAACAGCCTTAACAGCAGAATGAAGTTTAAATGATATATGTCTACTTCACTACAGTGCTACAGGAAGGAACCTAAATAACCAGCACTGAAAAGTGGTTTGTTACATATGGTTTTCTCATCCATAAACACTCGATGCTACTGTCATTGTCATTAATCTCTAGACATGTGCTCAGTTTTGGGCCCCTCACTACAAGAAAGACATTGAGGTTCTGTAGTGCGTCCAACAAAGAGCAACAAAGTTGGTGAAGGATCTGGAGCACAGGACTTATGAGGAGCCTCTGAGGGAACTCGGGTTGTTTAGCCTAGAGAAAAGGAGGCTGATGGGAGACCTTATCGCCTTCTACAACTACCTAAAAGGAGGTTGTAGTGAGGTGAGTGTTGGTCTCTTCTCCCTGGTAGCTAGTGATAAGACAAGAGGAAACGGTCTCAAGTTGCACCAGGGGAGGTTTAGATTGGATATTAGGAAAAATTTCTTCACCAAAAGGGTTGTGATGTATTGGAACAGGCTGCCTGGGAAAGTGGTTGAGTCACCATCCCTGGAGGTATTTAAAAGATGTGTAGCCATGATGCTTAGGAAAATGATTTAGTGGTGGACTTGGCAGTGTTATGTTAATGACTGAACTCAATTAGATTTAAGGTCTTTTCCAACTTTCATTATTATGTGATTTTATGATTCTGTATTTTGTGTCACTCTGCTAAATCAGAAATCCCATGTAAAATCAACTATCTTTAAATATATAAATTTAATATTAAACATTATACCCTCCACATATGGAATATCTAAAAGAATGTGGTCAGAGGGTATTGGACTCTGACAGCATGTACGTATACATATGGATGGTAGCCAATGTGGTGTGAAAATGTATCAAAGAATAGTATTCTGTTAACTTGTAGTGGCAAGGAAAACCAGTTTGGGCAGCAGAAGGATGGAAAGTAATACAACAGCTACCGAAACAAAGACCTACTTTAATATGTTGTATTAACTCACATATCCCAAATTCAAGGGCCACTCAAGAAGGCGGCCAACCACTTGGCCCAAATTGTCAGCACTAATTTGGTATGGGAAGATAAAGAGGATTTATTCTTAGGCAGGTATATTGGGTTTCTGTGGCAAGATTTTGGTAGCATAGGGGTGCTGCAGGGGTGGGTTCTGTAAGAAGTCACCAGGAGCTGCCCCCATGTCTAACAGAGCCAGTTCCAGCCAGCTCCAAAATGGACCCAAAGCTGCGCCAATCGGTGACATTGATGGCACCTCTGTGATAACGTATTTAAGCAGCAGCAGTGAGAGAGAGGAGTGAGAAAAATGGGACAGAAACAATGCTGCAGACATCAAGGTCAATGAAGAAGGAGTGGGAGGAGGTACTCCAAGTGCTGGAGCAGAGGTCCCCCTGCAGCCTGTGAAGACGACCATGGTGAAGCAGAGTGTGCCCCTGCAGCCCATGGAGGACTATGCCAGAGCAGATATCCACACTGCAGCCCATGGAGGACCCCGTATTATTGCAGCAAGTGGATATTCCCTAAAGGAAGATGCAGCCTGTGGAGAGCTCACGCAGGAGCAGGTTTTCTAGCAGGAACTGTGGCCTGTGGGAGGGACCCCACACTAGAGCAGAGAAACATCGTGATGAGGATGGAGCAGCAGAGACAAAGCATTATGAACTGATGGCAACCCCCATTCCCTGTCCCCCTGCAATGCTCAGGGGTGGGGGGAGGAGGTAGAAGAGTCAGGAATGAAAGTGTGAAGTTCAACCTGGGAAGAAGGGGGGAAGGTGTTTTTAGTTTTGTCATTGTTTCTCACTATCCTATTCTATTTGTACTTGGCAATAAATGAAATTCATCTTCCCCAAAGCGAGTCTGCTTTGCCCATGATGGTAACTGGTGAGGGATTTCCCTGCCCTTATCACAACCTACAAGCTTTTTCACCATATTTTCTCTCCCTACCCTGCTGAGAAGGAGTGAGAAAGCAGCTTTGTGGGCACCTGGCAGCCAGCCAAGGTTAACCCACCACAACCTGTCATAAGGAGGAACAAAAGGAATACTTGGTCCTGATTGCCAAAGAAAAGGATTACCACTGAGATCTGTTTTTATAAAGAATTTTACATAGCATGAACATGAGGAACTTAGTGGGTCATTTCAAAAATGTACTGAGCAAGCTAAAACCATGGCACAGTCTGAAGTAAAAGAAAGGGTACCCACAGCCATGTCAAGAGGCAAAATTAGCCATAACTGAAGCAGAAATTAAACAGAATAACAACAGGGAGGCTGAAAATCTCATTACTGAACTTTTAACTGTAAATCTTACCTACAGATTATCTGTTCAGAAAAAGTAACAAGATGAGCAAGATGTTAAATTCCTGCCTGCACTATGGACCTAAAGGACTTCAGCATCTGAATACAATAGTGTTCTTATACCCAAAAGGGAAAGTAGCTCTCTGAACAGAAAGCAATAGAAATGACTGTCCACATGTGCACCATTGCCCTTCCAGATGGCCAGACAGTGAACTCCAGTGCGGCAACAGCAAATTATTAGGAACTGCAGGAATTTCAGCCAATCGGAATCGGGTATTCTCTACCCAATCCTGACAGAGATCCCAAAAGAGACCTTAGGACCACCTGAGAGCAAACAGTGGGGACCCCCAGCCCCGCACCCAGACTGCATATTGTGCGGCTGGATCTGCTACGCTGACCCATCCCAACTTCCTACTGGTTCATGCAGGACCATGCTGTCTCTCCCCTGTGGGACAGGGAGGTCATGTTAGAAACTATTATGCTGACCCACCCAGCTTCTCTTCTGGACTATATTGTCCCTCCTATGGAACAGGGAAGTCATATCACTTGTTAATATTAATTATATCTGCAACTGAAAGTGCTTTCCCCTAGGATTTTGGAGGCGAGGGTACAGAGGGTCTGAAGGCTGCTGTGAGATAAATACGGAAGATTGGCGAGGATTGTAAAAACGCTCAAGTGACTTGCAGCTGGGGTGTTGAAAAACACATATATTGTACTAACTGCTGTTTAGTCTTTTATACATGACAAGTAGAACCTCTGTGCTTAGATAACATATACTTGTGATAAACTCAGAGGCACTCTATCTAGCATGCTTGAGATTCCTGCCCTACTGTGGGAAAGATCAAAGCACAACAATGGAAAACTATGCCTGAGAAAGAGCCTTGAAATACAGACAAAAACAGCAGGTTTGAAATCTCTCACTCTTGCCCTAGCAAAAACCAAGCTTAGAGTCAAAGAATCATAAAATGGTTTCAGTTGGAAAAGACCTTTAAGATTGTCAAGTCCAACCATTGATCCAGCCCTTCTAAGTTCACCACTAGACTATGTCCCTAAGCACAACATCCACTCGTCTTTTAATCACCTCCAGGGATGGTGACTCAACCAACCACCTCCCTGGACAGCCTGTTCCAATGCTTGACAACCCTTTCAGTAAATAAATTCCTCCTAATATCCAACCTAAACCTCCCCTGGCACAACTTGAGGCCATTTCAATCAACACCCCCAGGTCCCTCTCCTCTGGGCAGCTCTCAAGCAACTCCTCCCCAAGCCTCTAGCATTGCACGGGCTTGTTGCGACCCACAGCAATAGGTTCCTTCACTACTTGTGTCAGGAAGTTGTCTTCCACACCACTCCAGGAACCTCCAGGACTGTTCCCTCCCTGCTGTGTCATATTTACAGCAGACAGCTGGGAAGTTGAAGTCCCCCATGAGTACAAGGGGAAGAGAACGCGAGACTTCTCCCAGCTGCATATGGAGAATTTTATCTCTCTCTTCATCCTGGTTGGATGGCCTCTAACAGACTCCTACCATGATATCTGACTTGTTGGCCTTCCCCTTGATTCTCATCCATAAACACTCGTTGCTACTGTCACTGTCGTTAATCTCTAGACAGTCAAAGCATTCCCTAACATACATGGCCACCTTGCCTGTCCCTTCTGAAGAGCTTATACCCACCTATGCCAGCACTCCAGTTGTGTGAATTGTCCCACCACGTTTCCATGATGACAACTATATCATAGTTTCCCCGGTGCACAATGGCTTCCAGTTCCCCCTGTTTATTGCCCATGCTGTGCGCATTAGTGTAGATGCATTGCAGTTGGGCGAAAGGCACTGCCACCTTTTTGCAGGGAGAAGTCCTAATTTCTACCAGGCCATTCTCAGGAGCCTCCATGGTTACTAACCCATCAGTAACCCTTGCATCTTTGTTGCTGCATGGATCTCCATCCACTGAGACAGCAGACTGAAGAATCTCACTAGTCCAGCGTCCCACAAATGTCAGCGCTTCATCCACAGGCTTATCTCTAGTGAGACTGGTTCCATCGTCTTCCCCTTTCAATTCTGGAATTCATGGTGTCTGCGTCCCCGCTTGCATGCCTCTGCCTGGGTGCTGCTTCAGAGGTCCCCCGGTTCACGAGGTAACGAGAATAAATCTGCTCTCTGTGTCTCATCTGTGGTTTTGTGGTTGTTCCTGCAACCTACCTGTGTAGGCTCACACACCTGCTATACTCCAATTGTAAAAGAGATACTAGCAGCATATGAAGGAGTTCGAGCTGCTTCAAAAGTAATTGGTATTGAATCACAGCTCCTCCTGGCACCCCAACTGCCAGTCTTGAGTTGGATGTTTAAAGGGAAGACTCCAGCAAAGATCATGCTACGTGGAGTAAGCGGATCACACTGACCACTCAGCGAGCTTGAATAAGAAAGCCTAGCCATCCAGGAATCTTGGAAGTGATCACAGATTGGCCAGAAAGCAAAGATTTTGGAATGTCACCAGAGGAGGAGGTGGCACGTGCTGAAAAGGTCCCACTGTATAATAAACTGTCAGAAAATGAGAATCATAGAATCACAGAATCATAGAATGTGTTGGGTTAGAAGGGACCCTTAGAGGTCATCTAGTCCAACCCCCCTGCAGTGAGTAGGGACATCTTTAACTAGATCAGGTTGCTCAGAGCCCCATCAAGCTCAAGACCAACTGAGAGAGTTGGGACTGTTCAGCCTGGAGAAAAGAAGGCTCCCGGGGGACCTTATTGTGGCCTTCCAGTTCCTGAAGGGAAGCTGGGGAGGGGCTTTTTACAAGGGCAGTGTCCCAGTTTGAGCTAAATAGAACTAAATTTCTATTTAGTGATTTTACTTTTCAGCTAAGTCTCTTCTAAGTGGCTGTACTTGCTGAAACTAACGGCATGCTTTTCCAGACAGTGTTCACTTCTACAAGTGATAATGCTCGTATGTTATGTAAACATGGCACAGCCGCTGTCTCACCATGGGTGCCGTATCCGCACCTGTGGGGAGGAGCGGACAGAACAGATCACCCAAAACTGACCAACTAGGTAGGTATTCCATCCCGCAGTCGTCATACTCAGTATAAAGCTGAGGGACCACGAGGGTTTCGGCCCTTCTTTTCTCTTGCCCTCCCTCTTGCTCTTCTTCCCCTGCGATGGCCAAAGTCCAAGCAGAACCCT
>NW_010164242.1:0-24948 GCF_000695765.1 Mesitornis unicolor
GGGTGGTTTGGGCTGCTGGCTGGGGCCCGGGGCTCGTTAGGCGACTCGGGGAGGGTTTCACGGCACGGTGTGAGGAGCAGAAACAAAATCTAGAAGATAAAAGTCGTGATCTTTGCTGTCGGAATGCAGCAGATTTCGGACTGGGTCGTGAGTGAACTTGCAGTGGTAGCAACTTGTGCTGTATCCAGTCCCTGTCCTCCCTTCCTGCAGGATGCTTGGCTTCTTACTCTTGCCAGAAGCTTGCACTTCGTATAGCTGGACCTCCGTGGGGTCTTAAAGAACTGTGCGAATTCAGACAGTGGTAGAATTGACTCGGCTCTCTGTTAGTGATATGACTTTAATAGACACCGTGGCATGGGGCATGGTGAAAACAGCCGTCTTGCACCGTGTGTGTGTGGGGAAAACGGTAAAGTGTTGGTCTTGTAGTTGATGGCTGCCGATGTATTAATGTGTGGGTATGTAATTTAAAGTCAAGGTATAATGCACTTCCTAGGTTGCTGAGCATCAGGCTAGTCCTGTGCTCTTGGTAGGTACTGAGTCTTGTAGCACTGCAACACACTGCTTTGGATGTTGTGGGTAAAAGAATTCTGCTTTCTCTCTTGTGTATTGCTTGGACTAGTTTGTGCAGAAATGTGCTGGTAAACTTTCATTGCTTATGTGCGTTTCTTGATTAAAATTTCGGATGCAGTTTTAACAAGAATGTGCAGGTACCACTGCCGTATAAAATAGAGCTGTATAGATGGCACTTAAATTTGTGTTGCTTTCTTGAAAAAGTTTTAGTAGTATACTGGAATTGATGCTCACTGTTTGTACCAGAGTATCTTGTCTTTGGCTTGTGAAAACGAGGTCAGGGCTTAGCAAGCTGCATACCTGGTTGCCTGAAATACACATGGCCCTTGCTGAGGGCTCCTTCAGAGTCGCTGTGGTCTGACACAAGAGGCTGGTTATAGAGATGTCTTAAGTATAAAAAAGCTCCTGAACAAATTGAGGCGGTAACACACAAACCATTTGTAGGGGGAAGCGGAAAAATTGCATGGTGCTTGGTTCAGTTAAGCATATTACTCAAAGTTTTCTCATGATGTGCTGTTTTAAGAGTCACTATAGATCACTGTTTTTTCATCGTCTTTCTGTAGCTTGGATAAACAACTTCATAGCCCTTACGGGCTTGGGGCAGCGGGAGTATGACTTGTAACAGTAGAATGTGCTGCAAATTGACTTCCTTAGTTTTTGGACAGAAACAGAAAGCTTTCCATGGCTTTCATGTGGTCTCTTAAATATGGCTAGAGCTGGCAGGAGTCAGGGCAGTGTAAATCTGCTGTGTCGTGGGGAAAGCCTTCACAGCCGACACAAGCTGTTGAGGGGGGTGGCCCCAAAAAGGCTGAGAGGAGAAGGCAGTAACAGGTGGTGTCACTGCATGGTTGGGGCAGCAGGGCAGACGTGAGGGGCCAGGGGGTGATGCACAGCTCCTGAGGGTCTTGGGAAGCAGCTGGGACATCAGTGAGCCCGTCGGGAGCAGAGGGTGTCCGGGGAGAAGGTTGCTCTGGTAATTTTTGAAGTAGGGCTCCTGGCTGACCACAGTGATTTGAGTGGAAAAGTCATTCCTAGATAAAAAGTCACTTCTTGACAGTCAGGTTTTCCCCTGACCCAGGACCAATTAAGAGTAAGTAATTGTATGTTGTTAGTGTTGTATGAGTCAAGTTACAATCTATTATTAATATGTAACACTTGATAAATCTCCTGCTTGATAATTGTACTCCTTTGCAGGGGGAGCAAGCACACTTTTTTCTTCCCTCCCTGCCACCCTGTTCCTTTGCATAAGGCATTTTTTCTTTTTTCACTTTCTGAAGTGCTGTTTTACTGTGGGTCTTAGACTGCTCGGGTAGTTCCTGTTACTCGATGCTGATGAAATACCATTGACAAGTTACTTTAAGAGGCTTATATCAGAGTTTTAGGTTGTGTAACATTGTTAATAAGTTAGGGAAAGTAATGAACTTAGCAACAAGCTTGTTTCAGAGTGGATATATAATGTGTGGTATACATAGGCTTTTTTACAAGCTGTTAAGATTAATAGCATGTGTCTGTCAGATGGAAACTGTTTAACCCCTCACCCCCACATGTACCCCTTCCAAACTTTGCATCTGAATTGTGTAGTGACGCTCCCTCTGGGTTTTGCAGAGTACTGAAGTTCCCTCTAACCAGAGAAAGTAGCAATAGCGGGGGCAAAAGGCTCACGTAGTAACTACCTGGTTAGGCTGCAGGAATGACAGATTGCCCATGGGGATACTCCAAACACTTCTCTGTAGTCTTTGACAATGTTGTTTTGTTGCAGTGTTTGGAAGGCAAAAGTATGTAGCTTTATAATCTAGTTCTTTTGCTAGAGAATGTACAATACTACCTAGAGCAAGTACATCCTGTTGTAGTAAAATGGGTCTGATGGTTGACGTGCTGTTGTTAGATCGTTTCTTTTGTTTTAAACACATCTCTTTCCTGGTGACTTCTTAGCCTTAATAACCTAAGGGTCAGTGTATTGTTGGGTGGAGGGGTTATTTTGAAGGTTTATTACTCAGAGATGGATGAAAACCCAGTCCATTTTGGTTAAGGTTTGATGTAGAAAAATGAGTTCCTATCCATTTTGAGGGCATGGTAGAAGTATGTGGGATAATAACTGGCCCAGGCAGAGTGAAGGCCTTCTCTTGGCATCTTTCTGTCGAACAAGATTGTGTGTGATGCAGCTGAAGTTTGGAAAATTATAGCTGACAACTGTGGAGAAATCTGTCTTTTCCAAGTTACAGATGGTGCGCAGGGAAGTCTAAAGTTACTTACGGTGACTCCAATACTAAACAAGGCTTTCTCGTTCAGAAGTTGCTGTGAACTGGCCATGACAAAACATGAAGCATTCTCTTAAATCCATCTCAGATGTCAATGCAAACCAGTTAATGCTATGGAGAGTGAAAAGGAAAGTAAACATAAGCAACTTCCTAAACCATTTTTGGTTTCTATAAGAAGGAGGAAGAAAGCTGTGGCTTGACATGAGGATAATACTTCTTCATTCTTTGCATTGACTTAAGCAGAAAGGAGTTTTTGAAGTGTAAGAATGAAACGAGTTTGTCTTTTCCAGGTTTGAAGTTGTTTCTGTACCAGTGGTAGACACAAGTGAGCATGCTAAGTGTTTTCTTGAAATTGAAGCATTTGGGTTTGTTTGTAATGAATGGAGGTAAAGCAAGCAGAGAGTTATGGATGTTTTAAACAAACAAACAACAATGAAAAAAGGAGAAGGGGAGGGGGAAAGGAGAAAGGAAAAAAAGGGAAATCAAAGAGATACTGTATGTGAAATGTGCAGTAGCGTGTCAGACTTTACTCCCGAATGTGACTGGCTTGGTTTGTGCTAATGTGTGGGCATGGTAAGACACTCACCACACTGCTTTCATTGTTTCCTGTTTAGAAGTGGTTAGTGGAATCATGTGGTACAGGCAGTTGCATCTTATATTAAAAACATAATTGTCTGGGACAATTAGTACCATATCTGGATGCTTCCTGATTTCTTAATTAGCCTATTTGTAGTCCAGCAGAGAGATGGGGTAGCTCCATGTCAGGCAGTAGTCCAATGTCCTGTGTTGTGTGGCTGTCCTCCCATGTGTCATCCTGCCCATCGCAGGTTGAGGGAAAAGCCCATAGGGGCACTGAAGACCCTTGCAGTAGCAGAAGTAGTGTCTTAGAGACAAGCAGAAGTGTTGTGGGGTATTTTTTTGGGTGTGTTCCACATATTGGGAATGCTGATCTGGCTGCAGGTGAACTTTACTGAGCTGGATCTCGCAGGATTATCCAGTAGTGAGTGTTTGCCTGTGAAACAGCTTTAACCCTAGTCACACATGGACAGTGACCTGGTGTGTGTGAATATAGCACAAGAGGGGCATGATCTTGCCCCTGAAGATGTTGGGTTTTGGGAAGGGCTGGGCTGACTGTACTTGGAGGAAGCAAGCATCTCTCGTCCTTAATTCAGTAGAGTTCTTGCAATTCTAACTCTCATGCCAGGAAGTGCATTGCTTGTGAAAGTGGAGGAGAAATGCTGAAGATACTGGGTGATATCCTGTGCACCTTGCTCCCAGAAGAATCCAAGCTGGATGTAAAATAGTGGTAGGTGGTGTCACTGTGCTTAGGAACAGCAGTAAACTCCATAGGTTTTCTGTGTCATAGGACTTTGGATAGGAGGGGTTGGACAGGACACATTGCTGCGCTGGCACTGTCACTTCCTCTGTTTCCTTTGCCCCAGTATATGTGGGAAGAAGTCATGTGCTAATGGTTATAAAGTTTTTTTATCTTTCTAGCTGATAAAAGTGGCGAGTTTGGAGCTGTGTGGGGTTGAGCCTTCCGGTGCTGTATCTTGGGAAGCTGTTATTCTTGTAAGTGACCTTCTAGGACTAGAGAGGCGGGGAAAAAAACAGTCAAGTGGTGATTGCTTTGAAGTTGGTGAATTAATGTTTGTTTAACACAGAACACTTGCTTCATATATTTAATATGCTGGTTACAGCATAGTTATCTAGAGACTTCTCAATAGAGAGAACAAGCAAAAACCTCGAGTCTTCCCGTAATAAAACTGGAAATTCATTCTCTCATTTTGGAACACTTCTCACACTGCAAACTCTTGGAGTTATTACTGACAAACTAGTGAGGGAATGAGCTGCTTGCGAGCTCTACCATCCTACTGAAATGGGGTGTGCAATCTCTGCAAGAACTTGATGATATTTATTATTCAGTTTGTCTTTTATTTTCATACTATTCTGGTTGAGTCCTAAGAAAACTGGCACTCAGTGGCGAGGAATGCAAGTCTTGTACAGCTTCACGCTCTCTCTCTTGTGGGGATTTGGCTGGTTGGTTGTCCTTGATTCTGAACAGGCAAGCAGGGAGAAGTGCCTTTGCAATGGATCTGTTAACTTCAGTACTTCAAAGTCTTTAGATGTGGTTTGGGCTGACATTTTAACTCTGAGATTCTGACTGTATGCTGGGAAAGCTTATTTTGTGGCTGGTGTTAGGAATACAGCTGGTGCAGGGTCACTTCTTCTGTCGTGACTGTGGCCTGGCAGTCTCCTGAAACGTTCATGGTTGGTTTTCTTCATTATTTTAGTGGTTACGGAGCATGTGACTTGCCAGTCTTTGCAGTAACTGCTGTTTTATTTTCAGCTGGAGCCTAGTTCAGTTCAGTTGTTCTGATGGATGATGACCTGGAAGGTTGTCTGGAAAGGTAACTTGCGGAATTTGAGTTGGGATTGGCCATGTCAGTTCTTGTCAGAGTGTAACATCACCAAATGTATGTTCACCCATGGCAGTAAAGGTTACCCCTGTTATTCTGTCTCAAACTCTTCCTGGGCTAATATTTGAGTAGCAGAAATGGGTTTGTTCAAGTTAAAAAGGTAAAGGGAGAAAAAAGCAACATGAATACCTGAAACATTCAGATTTTCATTTTGGTGAAGAGTATGATAGAGTAATGCACAAAAAGCTCTTAGCAGTGCCAATAATACGCATGGCTGCCTCACTTCAAGTGCAGCTTCAGAAGGGCAGCCAGCGAGATGATGAACCAAGTCTTCATCTCTGGGTAATGAAAGAGAGGGGGAGCCTGTGCTTGCAGTGCTTGGGATTCATCTTGGGGCTTTTTGAGCCTAAGGCAGGCAGCTAACGACTTGAAATGAGAGCGTTGCTTTGCCTGTTACAGGATGTGGCCATGTCCTGTGTCATGAAAGAGAAAACAGACAAGGAAGTAGTTGGAGTATTTGCAGGGGATCCTGCATCATAATGCAGGTAAAAACGTCTTTTCATGTAACAGCACACAGAATAAAAGCTTTGACCTCAGTTTTGTCAGTAGGGTAGGTAGTGTACTGGCTGAACTGTGGTGGTGCTTCGGGAGAACAGTCGTTCTCACTGTACTCTCCAGAGTTGTCGTAGATGGAGAAAGGAACGGGTTAGGAAACCTCTGTGGGCTGACAAAGGTCTCTGTGCAGCCAAGACCAAGTTCAGCTCTTAGGGATGCGTGGTCTAACGCTCTTCACTGTCAAGTTGGGAGCCTTTGCATCCCCTAAAGACACTCATTTCTGCGTGGCAATGTCCATCAGCACATAATTGTGCTGTGTTTTTATAAATTTAACTTTTGTGTGCCCAGAAGTAGTTCAATAGTGAGCTAGTAGGCTGGAATCTGGTAGCTCTGAGCTAAGTTTTTGGGATAGTGGCCAAGAGTCGGGTGGTTGTGTGGAACCAGCAGTTTGATCTGTAGCGGTGTCATATTAATGTGATGCACAAAATCAAGCCATCCTTCCTTTGCCAAATTTTGATGAGACAGATGTAACAAATGTATGTGCCATCTGCTTGCTTCTTGTTCTTGTGGATGTGTTCTGATGAAGTATGCTGGTGTCACAGTTGTCACACAAGGGGATGTTTTTACTGTGACACTCCTGGACACTCTCAGAGGGTAAGGCAGCGTGCAGTGGCAGAGGATAGATGAGCTTTGTCTGAGAAAGCCTTGGCCTGGCTTTAAAAGAAGCTGTGCAGGGTATTATTTTGGGTGTGTGCATTTTGTTGGTTGGACTGAAAGGAGTTTTTTAGTTGTTTTTTGTTATTGGAACTCAGTACTGTGGATGTCAACATAGAAAAGAAAGAACTATTAGCTAATACAAATAGAATTCCTTTTCAGAGGGGTGTTAACTAGAAACCAGTGATTCTGGGAAAACTTATTTCTCTGGGATTTTGTTACTGTGTATCTCAGCTGTCAGTCATAAATTAGTATGTTACCCATATGGAAATATTTGTACAGTCCTTCTGTGCATGGAGTACTGAAGTTAATGCCAGAGAGGGGACTTGGTCTCTACGGAGCGGCTAAATTACAGGCTTACTTTCCTCTTGCATCTGGGAAGAATGAGCATGCTTTAATACCATAATGTTAACTGTGTGAACTTTGACATCATGCTAGCTGTACATGTTTGCCTGTTTTAGCTGTAAATCTGTGCACACGTGCTGATGACTGCCTCACCTGTTGCTAAATAGATGTCACCTCCGGTTCGGAGAGAAAACATTTTGAGGTAGTCAGGTAGGTTGTGCTTCTTACCGCTTGCATTTTTTTGTACTTACAGCATTCCTTTTAAGTCTTCCTTCTTGAAGAAGTTGAATTTCTTATTCTGGGGCTGTATCTCATATGTTGTGGCTATTTTTTGCCTCCGGGACAGTCTGGATTTGTGGGTTCCCGTAGTGGAATGAGCTGCCATTGGTAAGCGGAGCTGTGTTAGCTGACACTGTGAATGCCCGATGCCTGCCAAGATGCAGTGTAAGGGCGTCAGGTAACAGGTGGCTCTAGTGAACAGATTTTATTCTACTTTTGGGACTAACCAGGAACGCAGACGTGGTCACTTGCTGAATTGTAACTTGATAGCTTGACATGCTGTCTTTTTTTCTAAGAATTGTTAGGTTTGCAGAGATGTGTTTGGAAAAGGAAGTGTTTCCTTCTTTATTTTTATAGATACAGCTTAAAAACTGTTAATGTACTGGATGACCAACTGCTTCCTGAAATGTCTGTTTCTAATAGCTTAAGCTGAATATCTGAGGCTAGTTGGCAGACATGCTAAGCATTGGTTCACTGGTGCAGATGATGCTATCTGTAGCCTGTCGTTCTACTGCGATAGAGATGGCTTGTCCTGTATTTTCCTTTCTGACTTAAGAAGTTAGACAGTGAAGGTGAAACCCCTGTTCTCCTGAAGGGCTAGGTTATCTCTTCAGCAAGACAGCGATGGTGATGGAGAAGATGAATGAATTCCTCTTCTGCTTTCCCAGTTGTCCTGAAAATGGATGTCTGTCTCTTGAGTGTTTGTCTACTGGTTAAGGAGGTGGGAACCTGTCCCTTCCTCTCTGATCCACGCATTCCTTGCTCATGCTTGTCTGGGTTTAGTTACTCTTTACTAGTGGCAGTGGGATGTATTGGACATGGGTGGGGTTGGTTGCGACGCTGGGACTCTCAACAGAAGCAGGGTGGAGGAGAATGCACCAGACAGTAGTACAGATTAACAACTGGAAATAAAACACTGACTTGATCCTAGGGATCTGTTTTAATTAGGCTAGGGATATTTCTTTTGGTTTGAGTAACAAATGGCATTTTACTTTTACTGCTGCTTTGTTCTTAAGCAACATCAGCGCAGATGTTGCAAAACAGTGAGTCTGTGTCGTGGAACTGAAAACTATTTAACTTGCAGTCTTCTCCCCATAAAGATACGGTGGCCTTTCCTTAGCCTTGATTCTCGTTACGTTCACCTTGCCACTTCTGATGTGAATGATGAAAATACTGTAGAAATTATGATGTAGACTCATGTAAGAGTGAACACCTCTTAGCAGTTTTTAGTCTTGCTCTTCAAGAGACGTCAGAGCTGGTATTGATCTGCAGAGCATGGCATTCCCTGAGGGAAGGTAGTTTTCCTGCAGATGGAGAAACAGAGGAATTTGCCCCAGGTCATACAAGTCTGTACAGGAGATACGGGCAGAGTTCAGAAAGTCCCAGCCCTGTGATGGCTTCTTCCTCATCACTTCTGTAATTCACTGTGCCTTGATTGCCATATACAAAGCTATGAAAGGAATTCTGGTTTTCAGGACTTGAGGAGATTTTGTTCAACATACTGTGTATCTTGGGCTTCCTTCCAAACTTGCACGTTATTTTAATGGATGTCTTTGTTCCTGTAGCGCCTTGAAACTTTAATGCGCAAGTCACTATGAGATATCTACTTGGATATAGAAATGGTCCAGTTCTTGGTTTAATTCTTGTTCTGTTCTGCTGACTCATTCCTCATTTTTCAGATTTGTTGTTTGGACTGCGGTTTGTGCATCTTGTTATCCCTCAGTAGCAGTTCTAATGAGTTATTCTTGCATCATTATTCCACAAAAAACTAGTTTTAAAAGTCAGTGATTAGTATGACTTACTGTCTACTTTTGCAATTACTGTAGGTTGAAAAACAGCATGTGCTTTTGGTTAGAAAGACTGTTAAACTATCGCTAAACAGTCTTATTTTTTTCAGTTTTGGTTAATTACTAAATTACTCACCTGAAACTATTTAAACGCTGTTTCTGTGGAGAAACAAGATATGGGAGAACAAACCTTGGAGCTGATCATCGAACTGCTGAGTGTGCATGGGCTCAGTCTGTGCTGCTTAAGGACTCGGACCAAGCCAGGTGCCTTTTTGGGTTGTGGTTGTATAACCACAGGAGGTGATTCCTCTTAGCACTTTGTTTTTGAACTCGATGTCTCAGATACAGAGCAAATAGATAATTAACGATTTTGAGGCACTTAATTTCTGTCACAAATGTGTAAGGACCTGACTTGAATGTAGTGTGTGTTTCATGAGAAAAATGGGAAGCGTGCGTGCAACTTGTTGTGTCAGCATTAGGCATGGGATTGGTTCTGTTTTGCGCGTATTGTGCAGAAAAACCTACTTTTTTAAAGGAAAGGAAGTGAGGTAACTGCATCCTCCAGAGCCCTGCAGTCTGTCCCTGCAGCTCAGTTGCGTGGTCCGTGTCTGGAGCCCAGTTGAGATGAGTTACCACTTGGGTAGTATAACTTGGCTTTTACTTAATGAGAGCTCATGAAAACAGCAGGAGGATTATCTGTCCTCAGAAGGAGCTGGCCAGAGGTTCCTGAGGCGCTCTGAGGACAGAAAAGAAGGTTTATATTGTTAGGGTAGTTCCTGAAGCAGTGTAGCCATACAGGAACTCATCGAAAGAGAACACCGTGTGCTGTGTCTGATTCAGTTCAGTCTTGTAGACAACTTGAAGTGCTTCCAGGCTTGGTTTAAATTTACAGTATTATCTTCCCAGCTTTGTGCTCTCTTCAAATGTTTAATTGTTTCCACCAAACAGACTATTTTACTACTTCCTTTAGGCTTTCTATTCTGCTAAGCTGATGTTGGATTGCATAGCTGCATTTGAGATGAAATTTTTGTGGAAGGACATCTTTGGGTTTAGGCGGTAGAATGGGTCCTTGCATTGTCACTTTTTGAGACTAAGCCAAAAACATGTGGGCTTCTGGCCTGGTCCATTTAACAGATAACGGCCTCATTCAGAGTTATTGCTGGTGACAGACTCCGCTTTGACACACAGTAGATGTATATGTGGTATGAAATGATTTTGGTAATCTCAACTCCGATACTCAGAATCCTATTGCCATTGCAGCATGGCTTGTTTATTTAAAATGATCAAGCTGCTTATACTGTTCAGAGGTTTCAGTGTCTTTTTAAATCATCACGTGTCACCGTTTGGCAGTATTAGTACAGAACAAATCTCAAGCATATATGTGATGTAAAATAATTTGGATCACAGTATTAACAGAGGTGTTTTGTATGGCAACTGAAGTATTCAGATGCATTCAACGTCTACCAAAGAGCGCTTTAAGAACTGCCTGCCCCGTGCAGATGCCAAGGCAGTATTATTACCTCAAATAGTTTAATTCTATTTATTGGTATAAGGAGGTCAAATCTCAGCTATTTTGCTCTTGAAGTGTATTGGTCCCTTGTCACAGTCCAGATAGGTTTACATCTGCTCCCTTGCTGTGCTCAGAGTTTAAATGTGCACCAGCATTTACAGACAGCCAAAGACGACGAGGTGAGACAATGGAAATGCTTCTACTGATAGAAGTATCTGATATGAATATTTGAGGCTAACAACTGATTCCAGCCAGTCAATCCAGTCTTGATCATGCTCATGTATAAAAATGGTCAATGAGTATCACTCACACCTCCACATCCAAGTGTAATCACCAGTGAACTATGGAGGCGCTTCCTAGCAGTGAAGATATTTGAATTTCATTTTACTAATTGTGTGTGGATGGTGCCTTAGAAAAGCAGTAAACCAGAGTCTTCCTATGGCATCTGTCTTAGTCTGAGATGCTTTTAGCGTTGTGAACTGCCTGGTTTATCAGTGTGTGACCTGGTGACGGTTTCTGTTGCAGTAAAAGTGTCCCATTCCCAAGACGCCGTACAACTGCCCATGTTGCTGGAGCTGAGTGGCTGATACTCCGCCGTGTTTCTGTGCTGTGGTATCTTTGCAGTGTTCCGTGGGAGAGTTACTCATGTTTGGGGTTACAGATCCTTTCCCTGACTTGCTCTGCTTTGCATTCTTATACTTGTATATTGAAATCACAATTAAAGTAGTGACTTCAGTGAAGGACAAGCTACAGAGCAAACAAGTGTTAGTTAAAGAAAAGGTGTTTGTTTGGCTTTTTTATTGGGTGGTAACCACTGAGCATGGAAATGGAGTTTAGTTCCAAGAAAGCTGTGACAGTTGCACATGAGGTGTCTGTACTCACTGATGTAACCATTCTGTAACTGTATTTTATTTCAACACTTGTTTATTACATTTCAGTTCAAATCAAGTGTGTTAAAAATAAACAGTTGTGTGCTTTAAAAGTGCTTAGCAAATGACATTTGAAATCAATCTATAAAATGAATGGGATTACTGGGTTCTATTGATCGTAGCCTTGGTGCTGTAGAATGCGTAACTCCATGTTCCTGCCTCATCTGTACTCGCAGGTAATGTCACCGTCCTGCTTTGCAAACTCCCTCTGTTTTCAGTTTAAACCAGCTGAAAGTTGGGAGAGGTGGAGGAGAAGCCTTTCCACGTCTGGAAGATGCAATTGCTGCTCAAATGGTTGTGTTGGGTGTTTTTTTTGTTTGTTTTTAACCAGTACTAGCAGTTGCCGGTTATTGGTGTCTCATCAATGCCTTGGACAAGCTGAGAAGCACTCTCGTGATGGGTTGAGCAGGAAGCACACCCTGCCTAAGGGCATCATCAGGTTGGTTGCAACTTGAGTAACAGCCTATGGCTGGTGCTCAGTACAGCTTGAGAGACCAGAGGGTTAATGGCGCAGTGAAAGGGAATTGAATTGACTCTCCTGGCCTAGATTACACAGCCTAATCCCTTATATAAATGTTTAGTCAACAGCCTTACCCTGACAAAAAAAAATTAGTGTTCAGGTGATGGGTAGGGTGCTGTGGTGTGGGTTTCTGTTTGCTCTTGAAGCTCAGTGTTTGGAGAGGGAACCACCAGTGACGTGGAGCTCTGTTCCTTGGAGAAAAATCTCTCGGTTGCTGCTGCAAACAGCTGTCACTGACAAGTGCTGCTTGGCTTCAGAAATGCAGATTGTGTTTCTTGAACTTCTCTTTTTTTTTCTCCTTTTAATTCCAGATCTGGTTTACGCCAGCTGGGGAGACTCTGGAAAAGCAGAGTTAGTAAGGAATGCAATTACGAGTGTTGTAATGTTTTGTGGATGGGAAACTCAGCCTAAATGTAAGGATCTGTTAAATGCAGTTGTAAAGGTAGATGTGTTAGTTGGGTTTTTTCCAGTGAAGAGCCAGAGGAGGTGACAACATTGATTATGGAAGTAGTGCAGTGGTTGTGACTAATTCTCAGGCAGCTTGATTCAAAATGGAAATGTAGAGAGGTTTTTCATATTTCCTGTAACAAAAGTATGGGGTAGAGAAGGGATCGCTTTTACCCCAAGAAATACAACATCTTGTCTTGGGTGCGTACAACGTATTAGTTACAGGGCTTGCCATTTTTTTAGAGCATGCATTAAATGGGCTATTCATTGTGGTTTCGTCTTTCTTAAACTTGGCAGAAGACTGCAGGAATTACGAGTGCCATAGGAATCCTTCCGGGGATTTAAAAGAAGAAAAAGATGCCAATTTGGGACTGACATTTATCATGTTTCTCTGTATGCCGCTTCCTCTTCTTTCTTTCCTCTTGCCTGTCTTGGTGTAAGGGAGTTCCTGTGATTTCTGGGCAGTTTGCTGTGGTGTGCTGTGTAGCACTTAGATTGGCATAGAGTTAATAATTTGCATGGTAGCAAGCTTTTGGGATCCTTAGTCTTAAGATAAAGGATATTTGACATGTTGAAGTCTCTTAAGTATGTGAACTTTGTGGATAAAGCTTTACTACTGCATCATGGTAAAAATACCTATTTGCATCCCTGGTATCTGTGGGTTTTGGTTATGACTGTATACAGTATCAGTTGATCTAATTATTTTTAAATGGCTAAAACATGAAGTGATTTGTGCATTTGGCATTTGTACGCTCCGCTTTGCGACATCGCTGCTTCTCTCTTTGCAGTCAGAACAGCACATTACCTTTTTGGTTGTTCTCCAGTGTGGTACCTGGGCATGTCTGGTGCATGGGTGTTACTAAATCAGACTGTTGCATCTTTCCCAGAGCACCGCAGTAACTTGAAGCGTCTTGGATGCTGAAAATACTCTCAGGTGCCTATGTCAAAGCTTTCTGCAAAGTTGGGCTGCAGTTGGTGCTAGGAGAAATAAAACATGAGTGACTGCTGGTAGACAGAGCTAACAGTGCAGTTACTAGATGGATGTGCTGCTTTTAATGGGGTGTACTGCCATGTCTGTGGGGTTGTCCCATGGTTTGCAGCCGCTGTTTTCACAGCACTGCCCTACGAGCAGATGTTTGTTGAGAGAAGGCACTGCTGCTTGTCCAAACCAACCGTGATACTCAGATTGTAACACAGCGGGAATTTCTGTGGGCAGTGGGAAAGGGAGCAATGCTGTGTCCCTTGGAATGCATCGCCTGCATGATGAAAACGAAGCAGGGAAATACTGGCCTCCAAAATGCATGTGTGTACAAGACATTGATTCTACTAACGGAGCTGTTTCTGCTCCTGGTTTTAGGAGCGCTGAGCTCTTGAGCTTGCAGGCAGGACCCGTCAGCTGGAGGGACCTGGGTCTCAGGGCCTTGTGTTCATGACTGAGGCTTGTGGAGTATGCTTTACTAAAAAATGTGTGTGCATACAGGGGGGTGTATATATAAATACATAGTGTCTGTCTGTATAGGATTAGTGTCACTTACACTGGAACTGGCTTTTTTGGCAGGCTTGGGGCACACATCACCTCTCTGCGTTTGAGGCACTAGGACGATGGCCTCAATACCATGCTTTAGAGTGCTGGGAAACACATTTCCTCATGGGATGTCCTGTCATCAGAGGCGCTTCAGAAACAGAGGGGCAGAATTGTGGTCACTGGCTTCCTTGCCCTGGGAGGGTTTTGGCAGAAAATGAGTGCTTGAGGAAAAATTCTGCATAAGGCTTGAAAACTGCATTAGAAGTTTCTGTTCACAGCTGGCTTCTCCACAATCACACCGTTTGGAGTTTGAGTGAAAATGCTCAAATGTTTGAGTTCTGTGTGTTTTTAAAGGTTTCACAAACAGATAGAAATTTTGTTAGTTTGAAGAACTAGATAGTGTTTTCCTGAAGTATTTCTTGTCTATGCTTTTGGTCTATTGCACCCATAAACGTGCCTGCAGTACTACATCTGTGCTGACTGAGGGACGGCAGTGCCTCTGGAGAGGAAGGACTTCCTGTGTTGCCGTGCATCAGGATCAGAGAAGTGCTCTGAACTCCGAGCACATGCCGTGTTTATGATATACTGTGTGAAGATTTATGGCACTGCTTGCTTTGCTGCTCTCCATGTGAAGCTGAACATCAGAAATTACTAAAAAAGGTGAAAATTTAATGGTCCAGGGTTTTGCTGGTTCAAGGTTCCCGGAATATTGGTGGCTATTAACCTTCCTGTAGATATTAATGTGCTTATCCAGGTTTTGTTCAGAGTTATGGCGCTTGGTTCTGATGAAAGGACTTTTATAGCAACGATATTTACTAATGGAAAACCATTCGAGGTCATGTCTACTTGGCAAAATGGGGACTAGGTCAGCTTTTGTGGCCCTTTCAGGGTTCAAGTATTCGTTAATATTGCCACCTAATGGCAAGAGCGACAGCTGGCTGAGGATTTTTTCACTGTCTACTGATTGTTTTTCCCAGGTCATGTCTGCTTTGGTTACGTAAAAGCAGTGGATGGGGCAACTTGAAATCTGGCACTTTGTTCTTGTCCTCCTGCTAGGCCCAGAGACACTCAAGGCTGTAAAACTGGTTAAAAAGACTATAAATTATTTTGTCTTGTACTCAGATAAAGCACAGAAGTCTGATGATTATTGCTTTCTCTTTCTGGTCAGGTACTGGTGATTTAAAGAGAAGTCTCCTTGCAGATCATGTCAGGAAACATGAAATGTGTGTGTTTCAGTTAGCTCTTATACCAGTGAAGAGAAAAAGAACAAATAAATGCTGGGAGGTGGGCTCGAGTATCTGTATAAGGCTTGCAGTTCATGCTGCTGTTGAGCTGAGAATGCTCCTGCTTGGACAGGTGGTTGTAAGAAGTTTAGGTCTTAACTGCATATTTAATATGGATTCAAATAGAAACACTACTTTAGAGTTGATTGTCTGCACCATCTGTGGTTGCAGGGACGTTCTGCCTGTCTTTACGCTGGCAAGTTGTGTGACTTCCTTAGTGTCTGTAATGACTTTCTTTTTCCTTAGTATTTTATTTTTTTGTTTTAAAATGTAGGTGTAGGGAATTAATGTTAACCTTTATCAAGTACTGGGGGATGTGGAAGTTGTAAAGATCTGGAGAATACCTTCGCATTGCTCAGATTTCTGAATGACTCTGGAAGTGCTTCAGGGTCAATAACTGAATACATAGTCTGCTCTAGGCTTTATAAGTTGGTGGAATGCCTGTCAAATGTTTTCATTTAATGTAACAAAATTGTGAGATCCTCATGTTCCTGTCAAGAATACTTCAGCTAGGTGAAATGGACTGAGATAGCAAACGTTTGTAACTTCAAGTGTTTGTTACTCCTCGCTCAATGGCTGACACTTTCCCTCATTCATGTCTTAGGTTGTAGTGATGTTGGCTGGAGAAATAACAAACTCCAGTAGCTTCAGTTGCTTTTCATTGTATTTTCCAGGTGGCTTCTCAACTGTGTTCCTGGTACGTACCCACGGTGGGATACGCTGTGCACTCAAACGAATGTATGTTAACAATGTGCCGGATCTCAACGTATGCAAGAGAGAAATTACTATTATGGTAAGAAACATGTTACTTGTAGCTGGAGAATGTATTAATTTGTAATACGCACATGCCCAGTGCCTCTTCAGTGTCAGTGGCTTCTAGACACCCTTTTCTTTTGACCTTACAGTGCTGATTTTGCACCGTTAGTTTCAGAAACTGATGCCGAGTTGAGGGTTGGTATCTGCCAGCAGGTACTATGGAGACTTATCTCCATTTCCACACACTTCTAGCTTACAGCTGTTCTAGTCATAGCAGTGCCTGTTGAATTATCTAATGTAAGAGATGCTTTTATGTTAACTGCAAGTTACATTACAGGCAGAAACTCAGTAATACAGATGACAACACTTCTATAGTCGGATGGGAAATAGGCATTGCTTAATTTCATGTGTAAGATGGCTCTGAAGTTGTGGCTTTTTGCTTATTTGTTTAAATCTTTCAGTGCTGAAGTTGACTGTGTGCTTTGTTTTTTCAGAAGGAGTTATCTGGGCACAAGAATATTGTGACCTACTTGGATTGTGCCGTTAACTCGATCAGCGATAACGTTTGGGAGGTGCTCATTCTCATGGAGTGCTGTCGAGGTGAGAGACAACTCTTGTGTTTTCAGAGTAAATGCAGGGATAGTGTTGGTGTTGATCCCCTGGGATTTTTACTGAGTTCCCTTAATTTAAAAGGATAACGTACATATCTCACAGCTGGAATCCAGTGAGTTCTTCTTGCTTTTTTTGTTGGCATTTTTACTTAGGTGCTGAGCTGTTGAACACAGAGAAAAACTAAAAGTCAGTGTCACATGGCTTTGTAAATGCGATTAGGAACAGAGAAATTATTTGTATCGGGATATAGTGAAATGGTTCTGTTCTGCTGCTTGTGCTAATCAACCTGTAGCTGGAACTTAACTGGACAGGAAAGTTTGGCAAGCTTTTCACTGCTGATGTCCCTCTGCTATTCTGTATGCAGAGACTGAGCCTTGCTTCACCTGGATGCGCTACATGAGTGTTGTGGCAGGCAGAGCCTGGTGTGGTCTGATAACGTTACCTCTAGAAACAGGGAAATTATGTACCCCAACTTAGAAAGAAACCTTTGAAGAGATTAGGGGAGGTGTTTCTTGAAGGGTGGAGACAGTAATTTTTCTACCTAGGATGATACAAGAGCGTGAGTTTGGGCCAACAGGCTTATTTTCTTTAAATAGTGACTGTGGAAAACTTTCTTGCGTCTTATTTGTGGGCTTTTTGCATGTAAATGTGTCTTTACTTCTGTTCATGATAGGCATTATTAATACAACAAGTTATCTTGTTGTTTCTTTAGCTGGGCAAGTTGTGAATCAGATGAATCAGCGTCTGCAGACAGGCTTTACTGAGTCGGAAGTAATGAGAATATTTTGTGATACCTGTGAAGCTGTCGCCCGGTTGCATCAGTGCAAAACACCTATAGTTCACCGGGATCTAAAGGTATGAACTTGATAAAATGGAAAGGGGTTAAAATCCACAATCTACTTAAAAAGGATTGAGAAGATAGGAGGTATTTCGTGAAGAATGATTTCTAGTTGGAGAAGCACTTGCTCTTAGTGGAACAGAGACCAAACAACGAGGCATCGCTTCTTGCTGCTGCCAGATCTATCAGTTGGCTTTTCTGAAAACTTTCCTGTTTGTGTGTGAGGGAAAGAACGTGCAGTAACAGTGACCTTGGCAATTAATGCTCTTGTTTTGATCTCATGTTTCTGTCTGTTGGTTTCCTTTCAAGGTGGAGAATATCTTGTTAAACGATAATGGGAACTATGTTCTCTGTGATTTCGGCAGTGCCACTAACAAATACCTTAATCCTCAAAAAGACGGTGTTAATGTGGTTGAAGAAGAAATTAAAAAGTAAGTTCACTTTTAAGTGGCCTATCGAAAGCAATGATCCTGTGGCTAGGAAACTCAGTGTGTCATTGTGTAGTTAGCACTTACCTTACTAGTATGAGATGTAACTTAACATTTGTTCAGATTCGACCAGTGACGTAAATAGTGTCAAGCAGTGGAAACATTTGGTAACAAATATTTTTTCCATTTATTCACAGAGTGTTTTTGTACAACTGAGACTCTAAGAATAAAACTACTGGGGGAAAAAGCATGCAGTTTTGCAATGAAATAGTTCAAAAATAGTTGTCTGGCTACTGGCTGTTTTAGGAGTTTGCTATTTTAAATTTCTATTCTAATCTAGCTAACAGTATAAGAGCAAAGGAACTGGTGCAAATCAGCATTAGAATGGATCTACATAGAGTCTTACTTAGAGTGAGACCCGTGTTTGTTTCTCTTAGAGACTGATCAGAAAAACATTTCAAATTTGTTACAGGCATACTCTTGAAAATGTGTTAGTTTGGTTTTGCCCCTTCAGACTAACTACAGCAGAGCAATAGATACAGGTTATTTGTTCTCAAATTATAAAGTGATACAGGTGGGGTTTTTTCCAGCTCCAAAAAATACTCTGACAACCAGTTCAGTAGTTATCATGAGATGTTAGTTTTTTAAATCCTTATTCTATATATTTCTATACGTGACAAGGAATAGTCTTGTAGGACTTGTACGTTACATCTCTCATGCCTGGTTAAGCAAAGTAACTCCTGCAAAAGCACACGTGCTGGGGAAATAACATCAAAAGCACATTTTAGCTGACTTCAAATGATCATATACAAATGAAATATTATGTCACTACAAATATTCTGTGATACTGCAAATGCAATAAATGGCTTCACCTGTGTAAGACCGTTCCACATCATGCCTGAAACTTGAGTGTGAGCACTGTGTGCGTGGCAGATGCAGGAAAACACTTCTAATCGGTGTCCTTCTTAAATTGTGTACTGCCAGGTATACAACACTATCGTACAGAGCTCCAGAAATGATCAATCTGTATGGAGGAAAACCAATTACTACCAAGGCAGATATCTGGGTAAGCAAAAAGTCAGGTACTAAGAGGTGATGGTGGTGGTGGGAGTTAAAAGCATCATTAACTGAAAAACTAATTATTTGAAAGCAAAATATATAGTGCAGCTATATAATGGAGAATATAGAGGAGGTATTTTGGTAGTTATGTCTCCTGTAAATACCGTGAATGCCAGCTGTGATGAGCCTTTTCAGTTAAGGGGCAGGTGATTTAGAATTTAGTTCCTTTTTGTCAGCTCAGGTTGCTGCTCTCCAGAGATTCCCTGTGGAAACCCGTTGGTGGTACGATGATGAGAGGTGGTGTTACTGGGTGATGTGCTTGAGAGCCATTGCAGTGAAGTAAAGAAAAGAAAGTAGAAGACAAGTAGTAAAGAGACTGAATTCAGTGGAAACACTAGTGGTGTCTCTGGGTGACAGGACAATATGAATGCAGCTCTTGGAGCATGTTCAGAGCTTGGTAGCTCGTTGTCTAGCACAGAAACCAGTGGCTAAAAGAGCCTTTTTAGAGCTGCTTTCTGTATCAGCTTGTCACAGCAACAGAGTGCTTCATAAGGCAGCCTCTACATAACAGCGTAAGCATCAGCTGTAGCTAGGATGCAGTTTGTTTCTTGTTGGTGCTGCTTTCTTGTGTAAATGGCTTTGCTCTCATCCCTTCACAGTGCCCGTGTTTGTTTTTACAGGCACTTGGCTGCTTGCTGTACAAGCTTTGCTTCTTTTCCCTTCCCTTTGGAGAAAGTCAAGTTGCTATTTGCGATGGCAGCTTTACCGTGCCGGACAATTCCCGATACTCTCACAGCATACACTGTTTGATCAGTAAGTATTTGGGCATCTTGGCGATTTCTTGAGCCCAGGAGGTCAAACAAAACACAGACAATGCCACTGATGCAAGCGAGCGACTGGGATGGGTGGTGCAGACTGGTTGGGCTCTTGAGTGGAGAGTGGACTGTGTGTCCAATGGGTTTCGCACTGAAAAGGGGCCTTGCTTTGCTCAACACGGGGCTGCGCCACAGGGTGCACAACTGAAGTGCTTTCCTAGAGAGGAATTTTAAAAACAGAGAGGAAACTTCCTTGAAGCGGTGCTAAAAAGTACATAATAGATGAAAATCAGCTCCTGTATTCTGGGCATCGCATGGATGAGCTGATAACTTCAGAATTGAATAAAACACTGCAAAGAGCTGCCAGATGAAATTGTACCTCTCAACTCAGAGGAGCTCTGCTGGTGTTAAAAGAACTTTCTGGATTCTTTGGGAGGCCCGGATGAGTTTTTGTTCCTTGGGTGCCATAAACCACAAAGGGATCAGGGGAATAGAGTAGCTCTTAATTGATTCCTAGCTTCTTTTTGCTCTGAAGTGTGTTTTCTATGCAATGTCAGGCTGTTAATGGTGTTTTCCAGTCAAGTTGGACAGTTGGGCTTAGATGAATTTGAGGTGCAGGTTAAGTGTAGAAACACACATGTGCTGAGATGAATTGTGCTGTGCAGAATTTCACAGTAGTCTGATGGTTTATAACAGAACAGATCTGACAAAGTTTGTGCAACTTGGCTTGTGAGACGTGAACTCAGGCAAAGTTTGAAAGCACAAAGTATAGAGGAAAATTTTGAACAGCAACAAGCTCTGCACCCTAGTGCCTAGGATCTTATCTGAGTACAGAGGTACTAGATCTGATATTTACAGTAATAATGAGTTTTTTTCAGTTGTCTTTGCTTTTAACTTAGAGCAGGTTTTAACTTCAAAGAAATTCGGAAAGTTTTGAGTAGGAGCTCTTAAAAATTATTTAAGTGATGAATGTAATGACCACATAGTGGATGCTTTTATAGAGTAGGAAACACCAAGTCCAAGACCCTTTTTTGAGCACGCATTCATAATTGAGAAATAGCAGTTACCATGGTAAGCATTTACCTTCTGCGAATACTTGATGCCTGACACAATGAGAACACTTCTTGGGTGATGAAATCCTCTGCTCTGTGTCAGACAGTGCTCGTTTTAGCAGAGTGCAGGTTCTAATCCTGTTTCCTACAACACACATGGTGATTTATTAAGACTCGGTGAAGAGCTGTGCCAAGATGGACAGTGCTAGTGTGGAATATGTGTGGGTGGGGAAGCATTTAATAATGTAAACTTCCCTTTGCTCCATTTGGAAAGGGAGCCAAAGAAAGCTGCCGTTGATCATAAAAGGTATTTCAGGGACTTCTGGCTTCATCTCAGCTCTTTTATGAGGAGGGGGATAAAGATGTGGCAAGTTTGAACATTCTTCACCTTCTAAATCTGGTACTTCAGAATCGGGTGGCACGGGTCACTTTGGGATAAGTGTTCTGTTTCTGCATAATGGTGCTGTCACTCTTAATTCAAATTGGCTTTATTTTGTAAAAACCATGAGAAATAAAACTGACTGAACCAGGTTGGCTGTACTACTGAACAGTTTTGGAAACACAGTTCATATTTTTTGATCAAAACTGAGAACATCAATGTTCAGAGGTTGTTCATGTTGTTTATAGCTGAGCACCTTTTAAAGGCTTTGCTTGTTCGGAAAATCTTCCTCAGTCATTCAGGCAGGATTTCCTGGTTCTGTACATCGGTTATTATTGCAGGTATTATAAAATAACTTTTATTTGGTTGATAAACAGCAAACCTTATAATTGGGGAAGCTAAAGTTTGCAAGGGACATCAGGAATTCCGTGTCTTGTCAGGAAGTCATTTTATCCATGGAACTGTACGCTTTTGGTTTTTATTAATGTGCAAACCTGCAAGACAAAAGATGGTGTGGAACCTTAGCCTGGTGCACACTGTTATATCTGTGAATCTTCTGTTAAATACACTGTATTTTTAATTAATGCTAGAAAATGCTAGTACTGTGCCTTGGTTGAATGTTGATTCTCTTTGAAGTTATTAATTACTACTGCAGTTGAGGTGTCCTTTCCACAACTGAGAGTCAAAATGTCAAGCAGCGCACATCTTCTCCAGTTCTGTTTGACCCTAGAAACTATTTGACTTGACAAAAAAGTAATAAAAAAGAGAACATAAGGAAAAGGACTCTGTGTGGGGTAAGCTCTGTTGGCAGAGCTGCAGCATTCTCCTTGCTGGTAGCACGCTGCCTCAATGTGCTTTTGATGTCCAATGGTGATAATTTGGCGTTATCAATTTTTTTGCAGGATATATGCTTGAACCAGATCAGGAACAGAGACCTGATATCTTTCAAGTGTCTTACTTTGCCTTTAAACTTGCCAAAAAGGATTGTCCAGTGTCTAATATTAATGTAAGTAGTCTTTACTTGTTTGTGTAGGCTTTTGAGTGGATTTTGGAGGTAGCATTGAGAGAAGTCTGTCAGATCAGCTGAGAAAGAAGATTTCAGTTTCTTTATAAACCTTGTTCCTAAATTTAAAAGAAGAACAGACTACCTCAAGTTGCTATTGCGTACATACACTATTAGCTCTCTAAAAAACCTGTTTTTAATTTTGAGGGCTTAACTTAATGGGTCATATTGTTACTGTACCAATACTTGTGGGTTTAACCCCTATTAATCTCTTGTCTAGTACAATGAATGTGTAATATACTACCAAACTTGAACTTGTTGACAGTGGTGAGTTTCACATGGTAACTGTAGAGTCAAGAGCATTTATTTGTTCTGGAAGAGCCCTTTTCTTAATCATCCTTAGAAGTCATTAATCAGATGGAAGAACTGCAGTGACCTTGGTTAGCTTAGAAGTCTGAACTTTATCTCAAAGATCATTTCTCACTCATAGATCTGATTACTGAGCCATGGAATTTGAGGGCATATCCATGATGATCAGTATAATAAAATGATTCCCAAGGTTGGCATTGGGAAAAATCCATCTCAAAATGCGTTTTGGAACAAATAACAACAGTAACCTCTGCCTTCAGAGGCAGTCCAGTGAACTTACTGAGATCCCTTGGGTTTCCACCACAATTGATCCTCGTAGAAAAAGGTGCTCAGTGAATGTGAGTGGTGGCTTTCTGGAAATTTAGGATAGGTTAAAGAAAAGTCTGAAAACCTTTGAGGGTGTGAGAGCCCAGCAGCCTGGCTTTGGCTGCAGCTTCTTTTTCAAGGCAAAGTCAGAAGCAGGGCTGTCTCTTTCCTAGGCTCTTGACTGACTCCAGTCCTGGCAGTAGCCTTCAGAAGCAGTATTGGAAAATACTTTGAAAATGCTGTTTGCAACAAGGTGTAGACTTGCTTGCTTTACTGTACATAAGGAGGTAGCACATGTGTAGGTTGAGATCATCGTCCTCATCTCTCCCCCAAAATTGCATTTTTCCTTGGTTAAATGTGGTTTAGGTGAGACATAATTCATTAAACTGACGTGGGTAGAAGTTAGAGGAGCACAGAAGCTGGGATGCTGCATTGTTTTCTGGAATTTGCATTGCAGCAGAAGAGCTGTGTGGGCTGAAAACCTGCAGTTGTTTCACCCAAAGGTTAGGCTTTTGGCTCTTCAACTTGAGGCTGAAATAAGTCTCTGTATTCTGTGCAATTGCAAGAAACGCTTGGAAAAGATGTTTTACTTTGTTGTTGATAGTTGTGTGTAGATGAAGTAGTTGGCGTGAGGGTCAGATGGGTAAGGTTTTTGGTTTTTACTCTGGTAACAGATAACATAGAGATAGTGTTAAATTAAAATACTTTGAATCTACAGCCTGACAGTGAGTTCAGCATGAAGCCTTGTAACATGAAAAACTTGAAGCCACGTATTCTTCTTCAATATGTAATGATTTTTTTCTTTCAGGATTTTGTTTTTTTAATGTATTCAAATTTATTTTTCCCAAGAATTCTCCTGTCCCTTCAACTCTTCCTGAACCCATGACAGCTAGCGAGGCAGCTGCTAGAAAAAGCCAAATAAAAGCAAGGTGAGCAGCGGATGTGGCTTTACTTCTACTCTTTTGAGAAAAGCAGACATGAATTGACTTAACAGAGGAGCTTTGTCTTAATCTCTATCAACAGTAATCAGATCTCTAGTCATAGGATCGCTGCCACAAGCACCTCACACAACTTTTACTCACTCCTGTGACCTGAGGAAAGCTCGTACAGTGAAATTTCATCTGGTGCTTTGGTCTCCTTGGGGATGGGGCTGTTTTTGAGCTCCTCACTGGTATACTGCAGCAGCTGTATATCCTATGGCTGCAAGGGGTGGTGAGTGGGGTTTTAGGAAGCAAATGTCAAAATCCAATACAGACGTAAAGCTTGACATGGTTAAGGTGTAATCAAGCTATTAAGAGATAGATAGATCGTGTCTACTTCGAAAAAGAAATGGTCACTTTTAATCAAGTCTCTTCTGTGGTTAACTTTCCATTTCAGAATAACTGATACCGTTGGACCAACAGAAACCTCAATTGCACCGCGACAAAGACCAAAGGCCAATTCAAGCACCGCTGCTTCTGGCGTGCTGACGATCCAGAGCTCAGCAACTCCAGTCAAAGCACAAGTTCCTGTTGATTTTGGTAATTGTGGGCAAAAAGGTAACTTACCCAAGTCTGGGGATGCACCAAAATAAGTGAAGAATGCATTTTGTGTTTCTTTTCCTTCTTGCCCTAATAGGGATAACACTTAAAAGTTAAGCTTATATGCTTTTTTTATATTCCAAAACCAAAATCTGCATTCTTTCTGAAAGACTCTAGATATGCAAAGAATGAGTTTGACTGAGTGCCACACAAACTAGATACAGATGGTTAAGATATTCTTTTAAAAATCAGTGTTAAACACAATTAGGTCATGAGACACCCACAATGTGTTGGTATTAAGGAAGCTTCACACGTCTTGTAAGTAGAAATTGTGCATTGATAGGCCCGGAAGTATTTTAAAAGAAGTGAACTTGGTATCCACCAACTGTCCTGGCTGTCAGGCTGGGAAGGGAAGTTCATAAGCTGTTTCACCTCGAAGTGTTAAGTGAAGAAGGTACCTGTGGGGAGCTCTCTGGCTCAGCTTCAGAGACCAGGATGTTAATAGCATTGTCTGTGTGTTACAGGGACTGCACGGCCGGGGAATGGACAGGTTTTGCAGTCGCAAGGGACCAACCAGCAGCACCCGCAGCAGAACCGGGTTCTCCAGCAGCTGCAGCAGGGGGACTGGAGGCTGCAGCAGTTGCACCACCTACACCAGCAGCAGCAGCC
>NW_010164242.1:24960-27942 GCF_000695765.1 Mesitornis unicolor
TTCAGCAGGTACAAGTCGCATGTTAGACACGTTTCTGAGACACACGCATGTTATGCTTGTTATAACTGCTGTGGCCTGGTTTTTCACTGCAGGAGAGAGAAAGATGGTTACACTTGCCCTTTTTTTACCTTTGATTGCACACTTCTGTCTTCTTAGATAAACAGATAAACGTTAGGAATGATTTAGGTAACAATGCTGTCCGTGCAGTGTATGGCTTACATACACCATCTGATTCTGAGTTTTGCAGTTTTTGCTTTCTTCAGCTTTTCTTGGTCAGTGACAGCTTCTTCTTTGTACTGTCCACCCAGATTTTTCATGGCGTCCATGTATTTTTACACTGTTCAGCTTGCATAACGTCAAGTCCAGGTGCTGAAGTTGTGTACCATAAATAACTGTAAACTTAACAGAAGAGCAGCTAGGTCAGATAAGAACTTTCAGATCCTGTCCAAGACACCTATTGCTATTTGTATTTATTTCTCCCTCCCTCATTGAGACCTGTTATTATTTAAAGCACAGCTGAATTACTTTCCAATGGGGCTCAGCACTGGTGAAAACTGCAGAAGTTGGGATGTTAATTGGTCAGCCTTAGAAAAGGCAATGCAGTAGTCTGATTTTTTTGTTAGACAGGCTGGTATTAATTGGGAGGGTGAGGGTGAGGAAGAAAAGGAAGAGCTTCCAAATAGAGTCCTGAAAATGCAATGAGTGAATTGCAAGCTGATTCTTGGTCTTAATTGAAAAATGCTGTTGAGGCACAGAAGTGATACTTTAATCAACATCTCTTCTAAATATCTGTATCTTTCTGAAGAGGGGGTCATGACTTCTTAAAGATGTTTTCTTCTTTTCAAATACAGTATCAACAAGCAATGCACCAGCAGATGGTCCAGCAGCAGCTGTTGATGCAGTCCATGTACCAGCAGCAGCCTTCCCAGTCTCAGTATCCTGCTATGGTAAGTTGAGAATGGAGCATAGGTGGGTTTTGTCAGTCTGTTGTCAATGTGCAGTAAGAGAAGTTTGCAAAATTGCTGGGTTGTCTTCTTCTTCTTCTTTGTAATAAAACAAACAAACAAAAACCAAAACAGAATACTTTTGGAAAATATGCTGTCATTGCTTATGTTGACACTTTGAAATAATGGTTTCTCTACCCACTGAGTACTTTTTAATACTTTACAGCTGCATTTAAGAACATTTCAGCTCTTAATGCAGCTCTGGGTTAAAATGCCGAAGTGTTTTACCATTTAGTTAATTAAGAGAGTGGTCTCAGAAGGGTAAATGTTCTTGCATCTGCTGTGATGCTGCCACAGCATCGTGGAAAAGTACACATGTATAAAAAGTACGGAAAAGCAAGAGAGCTAACTGGTGTAATTTGACTTTCAAAAGTCAGGAGCTATTGTCATGATATTTGGATTAGTAGATTTTAAGAATAGGGTATGCTGAAAACCAACTTCTTTATGCTGCAGTCGCATGTACTTAGCTTGCAATAATAAAAAAAAAAAGGTTAAGCAGTAATGTGTTGGCGGAGAGAACCAGTGGCACTGACTTAGTAGGAGAGTTTCTTTTCACCTGTCTAGTAGATAGGTCTTGCTTTTGCCAGAGCTACCAGGCTTTTCTGGAGCGTGGTGGTTGTCAGTGCGTTTGGCTGCAAGGGCTGGTATTGTCACTCACAAGAAGGGATTTGTGCTGGCCCTGGTGACTTCTAGTAACTCGGTCATTCTCTTCTTCTGGTGCAGCAATATCAGCAGGCTCTCCTACAGCAGCAGATGCTTGCTCAGCAGCAACAGCGGTCGCAACAGGCGCAGTCTCCTGAATATATCACCTCTCCACAAGACTTCTCACCAGCCTTAATCTCCTACCCGGGGTCACTTTCAGTGCACACTGGAGCAGTGGCAGACTCACCCTACCCTACAAGCAGGCAAGTATTCTGACACAGATGTGCCCACCTTGCTAATTGTGATCAGCACTGGGGAAACCTTTCTTCAGGAATTGCTTGCTTCACTGATGTTCTGAACTAGGTTATATTTGAATAAAGGTCACTGCTGTACTATAATGAGAGAGAAGCCCTTTGGACTTGTGGGAGCAGTGCAGTCTTAATACAGGCTTTCAGTTAATATCATGACTTAACGTGTTCCAGGTGCTGCTGTCATTGAGTCTTTTCTAGGTTACAGAATGTTGAAAGAGCAAAAGGCAAAATATTTTCCTGCTGTAGGCTGGATTGATAAAATATTGTATTTTCCATGACCAATTTGGCTTCATCTTGCCAATTTGTTAGTGTAATCCTCAGCAGAGAGGGCTGCCCTGCACTTCTGTGCCTGTACCTGAGACTTACCACCTGTACTTTGGTCAAGTCTGTTGCCAGAGTCCTTAAGTCTCCAATAGTTTCTGAAAGGAATCATTCCAGTCTGGAAGTAAATGTATGTTTCTGTTGTGTGTTTACCTGAAGATATTGTTACTGCTGTTTTGCTTCAAATCAATGACTGTGAGCTAGCAACGATTTGTAATGCATAAGAATGACCTTGTAAACAAAAAAGATGACTTTCTGTATTAGAGGAACGGGTGCAGAGTTTATTTTCCCTGGACATCCTAAATGCATTGCGTTGTTTTACGTGTTGTCCTTCTCACAGTTGAAAGAGCCAGCAGTCCTGTGGGGTGGCAGCACCCGAGCTGACAAGAAGGAGCCCTTTTTGCTCTTGATTGTCACCGTGACGAAGGATTTTGTGTTTTGGCTGTGTATTAATTGAAAAAGAAAGGTAGAGGGATTGGATACAGAAATGATGCGATCAAACCACATATTTAAAGTGATCCGTTTTATCTTCAGTTACCTTGAAGATGCGTTTGGGATGAGTTGTTCGTTTGTGTGTGTGTTATTTGTGTTTAGTATTTTGGCATAATGAAGCATATCATAGATTTCACCCTGCTAAACAACCCTGTAATGTTTCTCCTGTTTGTTTCCATGAACTGACTTTACAGGTCAGGCATTTCTGATGC
>NW_010164242.1:27973-49487 GCF_000695765.1 Mesitornis unicolor
TTACCCAAAGCAGAGCATCAATAACCCACCTGATATGTCATGCTGGAACCCATTTGGAGAGGACAATTTTTCCAAGTTGACAGAGGAGGAGCTGCTGGACAGAGAATTTGACCTGCTCAGATCAAGTAAGGGACGCTTGAAGGCTTATTTTGCTTCCCAGTAACTAAGGGCTCTGTAGTGGCTCAGCACTGCCTTGCTGAGGGGCTGTGCAGTCTGTACAGACAATTCTTTCTGAGCATTTGAGGGCAGAGTTGGACCTCTCTTCTTTCCTGTCCCTTTTTGACAATGTGTGCAGTAGGAACTCACTGTCTAAACCTGGCAGCTGCTGGCTCAAATCCTGCAGAAGTGGTAATTCCTTAGCTCTTAAGTGCTGCTTGTGTCACCTTGGCTGATTGTCGAGAAGCTCTGGACAGCAGGGGTCTGTTGTCAGGTAGGCAGAAAAGTTTGGCTGCTTGCTTAATTTCTTTCCAGCTTCTTTCTTGCGCAGCAGAGCGGAAGACGCTGTGGGTCTGATACGTCCTTTGAAAATGCCTGAAAGAAAATTGACCTATTACATTATGTTAATGTTTCGTAATGTCCTTTTCCATGGGTGGCTACATGTAAGGGCTGCTTGATTGTTCTGATATGGCAATAGTTGAATAAACTTCTTCCTTTCAAAGTCAGTTATCTCAATGGTTTTTTACTTGGAATTACTGGCTTTTCTTCATTGCCTGACACGTGCTCATTAGATGGCCTTCCTAAGACTGCTTTTGTCAAGATCAGATTTATTTCCGAGACTTGTACGATGTCAAAATGTCAAAAAAACCAGATTGTATACACTTGGCTGACTCTCAGCAAGTCCTTTGTAATCAAAAACACAGTCAAGTTGGATTTGAAGGGATTGGGAAAACCACCCGTGCCTTCAATTGAGTCTTTTTCTTCTTGAATTTCTGGGAGCTTGTGTGTTTAAAAGCTTCATACGCTTTAAGACAAAAGTAAATGTAACAGCATCGCTCTGCATAGTGACAACCAGCACTAGGGTTTTTTAGTCACTCGAATATAGAAAACGTAAAAATAAAGATTAAAGAGAGATTCCTCACTTGACCAGTGTACACTAGATGGCAGCCTTGTCTGCGCATAACGGGAAATGCTGCTACAGCTTAGACACAGATACATCTAGCAGAGACTGCAGAGACCTTTTCACTTAGCTTTTTTGGTATTAAGGATGTTGTGCCAAAGACCTTACGAGTTTGCCTTGCAGTGCCTGTACTACAGTGAAGGCAGAAATAGAGGTATTTAACTTTGTCTACTGATGCTTTTTCAAATTTACGTGGAGTAACAAAGGAATTGGGAGGCTTGTTGTATGATGAAGGCTTATACCTATAGACTTGTCTTTAACTGGGTAGTGCTTCCTGGAGTTATCTCAGATGTATCTTGGTGATGAGGTTCAGATCTCTTTAGATGTGAGTTATCTCTTACGGGGAAAAAACTTCTGGTTACTGCTAAGTGATTTTTTGTACTCCATTTTTGAGTTTACTGTGAATCATTTGACTACCTAGAGTAAGAAGAACTGAAGATACGGGTTTGATAAATTGTTGTATTTTCTGTTACTAAAACCTGTTCTGTACTTCATAACTCAAGTTTGTCTTTTTGTGATGTTATATGGGACTGAGTAGCATTCAAAACGTCAATCCTATCTTTCCACTTTCAAAAGCCTCCTTTGAATTGTTGAGCTGATGCTTTAGACAAATTTTTTGAAAAATTAAAATCTGTTAAATTTTCTTAAAGCTGTTATGTTCATGACAATAACACATGAGTGATTGAATATGTACTGCCTTGGTTGGAGCATCAAGAGATCAGCGTGTGTAGTGGTGCTTATTGCCGTGCTGACTCATCGCTTTTCCTTGAACCTGGAGCAGCTCCTAGAACAGAGCACCTTGCTTACGCTTGGTGAAATGTCCATGGTAAAAAGATGAGCGTTGCTGGAAAAAGTAACGTGCAACTGAATGAAGATTTCTCAGCTGAGCACCTTTGCTGAGAGTTGTAACACAGAGTGATGGGGTGGGGTTCCTGGTGGCTGCGTGCGCTCTTTCGTACAGTTATTCACTGAGGGAAACCAAAACTTGGGTCTTTATTTTACCGAAGTTGCATCTGAAACGCAGTAACATTTGACACTGACAGTCTCACGGAATACTTCTGCTTGTGTAGAGCTGGAGGAGCCATCGCTGTCTCTTTTCTCTAAAACACTCTGGGCAAGGGGAGTGCATCTTGTTCCAAGGTGGACAAATGACACTTGGGTCTCAGAAGACTGCAGAAATGGCTCATCCTTTTCCAATAGCTTAGATTTGGTGAACTGACAATTAAAAACTCTATTTTCCAGGGGGGTGTATCCCACTATGTCTAGGTGCCATGGAGGACGTTAAGCTTTGTATTTACTCACTTTACCTATCTTTTCTTACGTGCTTAGCATTTCAGTCCATCTTGTTTTCTGCTGTCCCTAGCCCTGCTGCTCACATTGGGACATCTGATCATCATCTGGGGACTTGAACTTGTATAGACTGGCATGCCAGCGCTTACAGGGACTCTACAAAGTGTGGTTCAAGTTGTTGCACCCTTCAGAGTTAGAGTTTGCCTGCAGTTGTGCAGCAGTCAACTGGTCTGGCACTGGGGATAAGAGAACAAAGTGTCCCTCAGTCTGTGTGTGAAGGTGCAAGTTGAAGGTTGCATACACTTCTTGTAAGGCAAAACTCAAAAACTCCTGAACAAACAAAACCAAATCAAACCAAAACACCACCCTCCCCCCAAAAAAAACCTACTCAAAACCAAACTTATTCCTCAAGATCAGAAAGCCACATGGGTACAACTGTTCAGAAGAATAAGCACCGCTGTTGGACGTCATGCTTGGCAGTTGTTGGTCTTCAAAGCTCGAAGCTGATGCTGTAAAACGTAGAGCTGCTGGTCTGTGCATCTCTGCATGGCTGTGTCGCTGCAGGATCACTTTGTTTGGGTTGGTTATTTCAATATGTAGATGTTGAGGTGAGAGCAGCAAGTTCACCTCTGGCACCAGGAGTTCCCTACTGGGATTATTGTTTAACTAGGGGTTGTCTGTAATGGAACAGCTCCCACTCGTGTTTCTTTGGAGAGTAACCGTAGGTAATCGATAAAAGGTTTGTGCAGAAGAATTTTCCTGGGTGATCAAAAGTGTGAATGCACAATGCGGGATGTCTTTAAAACATACGTAAAACCTCATCAAGAGTATACTCCTCCCTCACCCCACATCGTAGACATCTTTGCGTAGGTGTAAGACCTGCCGTGTTTATTTTATTTTATTTTATTTTTGGTTCTGTTTTGTTTTGTTTTTTGCAGACAGGCTGGTGGACAGGAGAGCATCCTCAGATAAGAGTGTGGAGCTGCATTCTGCTCCACAGAAAAACACTCCTGAAGATCCCTTTGGTTCTGTTCCTTTCATTTCTCACCCAGGCAAGTTACATATGTAACATCACTACCTCATATATATGTATACATACATATATATATATGTAAATATATATGTATCTGGAGTATGTACATCCAGTTAAATGTCCAAAGAAGGATAAAGGTGTTTGCTGCCTTGTGACAGTAAACGGGTTGAAGAGACTTTTTTAAAATGTTGATTACTGCCAATGAATAAATGCTTCTGCTCCCAGTTGCTGGTACTGGTACGGTGCACTGACTGTGCAGTCTTCGCGGGGTGAATACATTGGACCTGTGCAGTGTGCATCACTCGTGCAGAACCAGGAGAGCTTCTGCTAAAGGCAAATTATTTGCTAAGACCAAATTTTGCTACTTCCCTGTAGCCTGCATCCAGCTCATGCGGTTTCTTTAGTTGGTTTCTCCAGCCAAGTTAACACTGTAAGCTCCTGCTGCCTTCAATGCATAGTTGGGTGCAAATTGAGTCAAAAAAACACCAATATCTTCTGTCATCTGTACATTTGGAGGGGAGGGGGAAGATCCATAACTGTGTTTTGGTTCAACTTTGGCTGTTTTTACCTTGGATGGAAGTAAAAATAACGTTGTATGTGAACACTGACCGTGAATGTGAAACTGCATCATCCTGCGACTTAATTGCCAGTTTTAACTTTTGCTTGATGGACACTTGAATCAGTTTTTTGGTACCTGTGGCAAAGTAAAGCCTACGTGACAGTTAAATGGTACAAAGAGCTTCAGTTACTTACAGAGCCACTTAGGCGCCTACCTGAGTTTTGTTGGGAGTGCTTGTGTGATAAAGGTGCCTTCATGTGACTTTTTACAACTGTTCTTATCAAAGTCTAAAAGCTCAGATAACCTATTTTAAAATAAATCACTTGGGGTCAACCTCAGTTAGCATCCGTGTGTCCTTTCGCTTTCGGCTTGCGTTCCCCAAGGTCGTCTGCTAGGGCTGGTGAAGGGTGACCAGGGTGACGCTGCTCTGCTCTACCAGGCAATTAGTCAAATTGGCACTGCAGTCCTCATTAAAGAGGTTGCTTTGTTTTATAGGTGAGCCCAAATTCTCCTGCCCGCAATGTTCATACCCACCTGCCTAGCGATCACTCTTTTCATTCCCTCACCTTAGGTCTTAGAAATCTATTTGCTCATTGCTGTTTTCCTGATAGTTGTAATATAGCTTAGATTTAAATGAATGGACTCCCTGTACTATATCGTAGGTTTTGCTTTGGTTACTTGACATACTAAAGACCAAGGGGAGATATGTCCTCTTAAATGAAGAAAAATCCAAAACAAACCAAGTTCAGTCATGACTCAAAAACAGACTGCTTCAGAAACGTGGAGATGGCTGTGAACAGTGATACCTGTTTCATGTACGTTTTTCAATAGTCTTTCTTTCTACTGACTCAGAGCTGGAATTTAAGCAAGGAAGGTATTTTTAATTCTGTGTTTACAGTGAATTATGCTTAGCAAACAAAGCTGGTATCATAAATCTTTTAAATCTGAAGATTTGTCTTTTAAAAGCTGGTTTGTTTTCTCCATGGAAATGTTCTTGGAAACGTCTTGAAATGAGGTGTTGTAAAGTAACTAAGAAAGGAAAAACATGGAAAAGAGATTGTGGTTCTCGACTGCCTGAACCCTGGATGGACAGAGTGCACAAAGGGGCTCCTGCAGCAGCATCCTGGAGTGGAGACTCTTGGTCCAGGTGTGTGTGAACCGGCGGTTGTTGTAACATCCTTCATCAGCATCAAGTTGAGTGTTTCAGCAGGTCAGAAGACATGCACACTGTCTGATACCTTCAGATTGTCAGCAGCAAATGTCATGAATGCAGTGCATTCTGCTGTTGAGTTGTACTCAGAGGCCTTTGGCCATCTTAGGTTTGTTTTACACTAATTCTTCCTGGGGTTAAACAGGGCTAGATTGCCTTTTCCTTCCCTAAGCTTAATACAGGAGCTCAGAGAAGTAATACAAGATTGGAGGAAACTCAAAATTACGTGGATGGGCTGTGAGAGAAGTGGAGACTTTAGGAAACCCTGGCTGGAATTTCTTCAAGTGCTGCCCTGACGCTGTCCGGTAGGCGTTGTACTGCTTTGCCTTGCAGGCTTCCTGCAGTGGAAGACTTGGTTGTGTCTTTAAATGATTGTTGTAGACATCTGTTTTGAAATAAGAGCAACTTCATGGTGTGGTGTGTAACTGGCTGATCACAGCTGTGAGGATCTGACAGGACACCAGCCGACTGGGTGCCAAATAGCGGTACAGTGAAAGTCATCTGGGGACTCGGCTGCGGTATCTGATTCATAGCATTCACTGTTACAGCAGAAAAGCGCGTTCTGGCACGAAGAAGTGTGGGTGATGACTATTAATTTGGTTACTTTTTTTAATATACTGCTTCCACCAAGGTTTGAAACCACTGCACATTTCTATAGCACGGCTTTGGAGCCCTTGGACTACTGCAGTAGCAGTCTGGAGCTTTAAATGATGCACAACTCGCTGTAGTTGAGCAAGGAATTGCAAACACGGGAACAGGAGTTGCAAAAAGACTTGAGCCAACTTCCTCTACACAGCCTGGAACAGCTGTTGCCGTGGGGTTGTGTTTCTTCAGCACCTGATGTCCTTGGGTTGCTCCTTAAAAGATGCCTGGGCCTGTGACTTGACTCTGCTGTTGTACACTCTCTCCCAGATTTATTCAGCTCGACACTTAAAACAAGTCCATATCAATACTTGTACTCAGTGAAAATCGCTTATGTTACTTCATGACCTTTCCTTAGCTGTGGTTTCAGGTGTTCATGCTATGCAGGTACAAGATATTTTCCTGTATCAAGATAATCTTCAGCTTTTCTACGTGAGACTCCCAGAGTAACTTGAAATGATTCACACTTCACGAGAATAAATGAGATGTGTGGGCTGTGCCGGTGGTGTGCTTTTTATCTCGGGTGATTCAGTGGGGGCTTTTTGTGTCAAATTTTAGAGCAATCACAGTCACCTGTCGCTCTTTTTTAATTAAACATGCTTTGACCTGTAGACTAATTACTTGAAAGAATTTCCGAGCAGTAAATGTCAGGCAGAAGTGTTTTGTTCTCCCATTTTCGTTGTTCTTGAAAACAAAGGCGGTGAGCAGCGCAAACCACGGCAGGACCCAGCAGCTGCTGCCTGGCTGTTGTCGGAGGAGCGGCGCAGATTAAGTTGCAGCGTGCCGGTAATCCCGGGGCCTGACATGTGGCAAATTGTTCCGAAATGATGGCGGCAGTATGTTACCAATTCAGCCGCAGCTTAAGGCCCTTCTGCCCCGCTCCTGCGCCACCCCCGCAGTGCCCTGCCGTGACGGGCGACCAGAAGGCGTGTAATTACTGCACTTGTTAGGGGGAATTCATCCTCTTATAATCGGATGTCTCGAAAAAGAACATCGGAACAGAAAATTTCCTTGAAGATTGGGATCTTCTTATATGATTAAAGATGTTCCACCTGGCTCGCGTTGAAGCCCAGAGCAATTGTCTCCGACAAGATGCAAACCTGATTAGAAGTGTGGTAATCTCAGCAGTACATTGCAAACAGATGTTACTCAACATTCTGCAGCTTTTTTTACCAGCATTCATCTGAACAGTCCTTGTGGAGGCTGAGACGATTGCATGAAATCAACGTGACAGAATGCTTCATTTTTTGACATCTGCTGGACCAGAGCATTAAATTGTCACTAACAAAGAAACCCGGACGGCTCTGCGGAGGATGTTTTTGTTTGGTTGGTTTCAGCACCGCTCTGCTACCGTTTTCTCCCTGTCCTTGGCAGTAAAGGTGAGAATGCACACGTGGAGTCGGTTTCTTCCATCAAGTTTTGCTGTGTTACACTGTCGTGTGGTTAAGAGCAGTATCTTAACTCATGTCTGCTTGGAGCAGATGGTTCTTGTTGCAGCATCTGGACACAAAGTGAAGGATAAAACAAGATCCTTGCTTTTACCTGAAAAAATAAAGATGCAGGAGCAGTGAGGTCACCACTCTTGAAATGCTTCAGAACTAAAAGCGCTTTCTTCAAGCTGCGTAGCAGGAGCAGTTGCAGCTCTCGGTGTCATCTGGCACATGCTGTCCTGTTTAAGCTGTGCATACAGGGTCATAGACGCAGTTTCTGAAGTTGTAATAACACTGTTACTGTAGCTTGTCAGCTCCTGATCACTGCAAAATTAATTGGCTTTTTGATAGTTTTGCTTCTGAACAGAATACAGCAACAAATTTCCTGCTGTGATAATGAAGTAATATTGGTAACTCTGGCACGGAGGCTCCAGATAAGGAGGAATCTCGGGGCTCAAGAGCTGGAAATTCGGAAACCCTGTTCAGAGATGACTTGTATTGAAATGAGGGGGGTGAAGCTGATGAGCTAATGTGCAGTTAATTGCCTGCTCCTGTGATGATAAATACGCATGCAGTATCTTTGAGTGGCCTCAGCATGGAGACACTTCAGGGAGTGTTTTCTCTGGTGCAGGAATAGACATTTCCAAATACACAGGCTCAGGGGTCCCAGGTGCTGTTGTGGTTCAAAAACCATTCAGAACTGTGTTGGATATGTCCTGGCTTAGCCCTGATGCCCTTGGAACAAGAGGCCACAAAACTGAGACAGATTGCTGTGTGGAAACTATTTGTTCTTCACACTTTCAGCACACTTGCTGGGTATTGAAGCATCTTCCGTCTTTCTGCCTCTGTCAGTGTGTGATGTGCTCAGCATTGCCTTGAGTGGTTCAGAGCTCGGAGTACCTGAACAGAATCCCATAGGCTCACACCTGGTGAGCAGGCAGTGCCTGTATTTACTGCAGAACAGGAATCTCAGTGGATTGGTCCTGATTTCTTCCCAAGTTCTTCTGGAGGTGGTGAGTGTCAGGCTCAGGAAGGAGATTTAGGATGCTGGTATAGACCCCTGAAGGAGGAAACAGTCTTTGGATGTGCAAGCACATGTGGATATTGCCACGGACAAAGAAGTCTGGGGTTTTGTTGTGTGAGTGCTGTTAACATCCATCCTAAGAATACTTCCCATTTCTTCCCCTTTTAAAATCTAATCATGCTTATGTTTCCATTAGTGTTTCAGTAAATACTGGCAGCGGCAGGATTTGGGAGAAATGAGGGTTACACAGTGCCACGTGAAGGCTGTACCTTTGGGAAATCTAAAGTCAGCAGCCAAATAATCCAGTTTCTAATTTAGTGAGTGAAGCAAATATGTAGCATTTAAAATTACAGCAGATAAGAAGTAATCTTGACACCAGGAGCAAAGAAGAAACAGCTCAGAGCTGTAATCACCTGATGGTTTTAGTCGTCCTGCTCATCTTGTGTTTAAATCCATACACAAAGAAAACTGCTGCAGATGTGGTATTGGTTTTTTAAGTGTAATTACAAAAGAGCGAAATGGTTACTGGATGTTATGGTTAATTGCTTTCAAAAAAAGGAAGAAACTGCCCTTGTAGAACTTGTAGGTCTGAAGTGATTTATTTGAAATTACAGGGTATTTTTCTTTTGCCTGTTCATGAGCAAAGCATTGAGTTTGTCAGAGCAGACTATCAAAACAGAAGCACTTTAAGAACTAGGCAGCTTGCTTTAAAACAAACAAACAAACCCCCAACTTAACATCTTTGAAGCCCGCTGTCTCCTGTTTCCTGAGGAGGTGTGCCTGTGTAATGAGGGTATTTGAAAAGCTGGCTCTGCAGATCACCCCCGTCCATTGGTCCTGAATTACTGGTATTTCTAGACATCTTGTGCTTGGGGACTAAAGCAGGAGGTCTGACTATAAATCAATTCTATGAGCATCACTTGCAGTATTAGATCTGATTTTTGGCTGATTTCCCTCTCTAATGACACAAGATGTTTGCATCAACTCTTAGTATGTGTGGCTGTGGACTAAGAGTGTATTTCAAGCTTTGCTTTGCATTTCTCTTTGGCCCTTGCAGGTTCCCCTGGAAAACCAGTGGATAACTCAGCCAGCCACCAAGGAAATAACTTGGGGACCCCGACCAAGGCTGGAAAGCTGAGCCATGCTTTTAGAGATCCCCGCCCCGGGAGGAAAACCACAGAGGTGACCAAAGGTGGCGATGAGTCGGAGAGCGATTTTGAGTCCGATCCTCCCTCTCCCAAGAGCAGTGAGGAAGAAGAGGAGCAGGAGGATGAAGAAGTCCTGCAGGGAGAGAATGGAGACTTCAACGATGACAACGATACTGAACCAGAGAACTTGGGCCACCGGCCTCTCCTCATGGACTCTGAGGAGGAGGTGGAGGAAGAGGAGGAGGAGAAGCAAAGCTCAGACTCTGAAGGGCTCCCGAGCAGCAGGTTCAGAGATGGCATTGGCAGTGGTGAAAGGAGAGAGCCCGGTTTAATCCCTTCATCCTTGTCTGAGGCACCAAGTACTGTGATCAAGGTGAGCCCTGGGCAAGAGTTTGACGTGTTCGGGGCAGTGCCCTTCTTCACCCTCCAGCCTCAAGCAGCAGAGAGGAGCGACAAAGACGTCTCCTCTCAGAGGCCTTTTCCCAGCCTGAGCCCCGAGCAGGACGACTTCGATGTCTTCACGAAAGCGCCCTTCAGCAGAAAGGCATCTCAGCAGGATGCCCAACTGGCCGGAGCCTCGCCTCTGCTCTCCCCCACCTCTCCGCAGAGCGTCGACGTTTTCGGCTGCACCCCGTTTCAGCCTTCTCTTCTGGCCAAGACGGGTGGCAGCAGGGAGGACCTGTTTGGCCTGGTTCCTTTCGAGGAGCTGGCGGGGAGCCCACAGCAGCAGAAAGTGAAGCAGCAGCGCAGCCTGCAGAAGCTCTCCTCCCGCCAGCGGCGCATGAAGCAGGAGGTGTCCAAGAGCAACGGCAAGCGCCACCACGGCACCCCCACCGCCACCAAGAAGGCGCTGAAGCCCAGCTACCGCACCCCCGAGCGAGCCCGCAGGCACAAGAAGGCGGGCCGCAGGGACTCGCAGAGCAGCAACGAGTTCCTCACCATCTCGGACTCCAAGGAGAACATCAGCGTTTCGCTGACGGACAGCAAAGACCGCAGCAACCCTCTGCAGGCGGACGAGAGCCTGCTGGACCCGTTCGGAGCTAAACCCTTCCACCCCCCGGACCTGCTGCGGCACCCCCAGCACCAGGGCTTTGGGGAGCACCGCGCGGATCACGGCCCCGTGGTGGTGGCCGGCAGACCCAGGCAGAGCTCCTTGCACGCAGCCATTCACGGCGGGGATGGGCTGAAAACGGACGATTTTGGTGCGGTGCCCTTCACAGAACTGGTGGTGCAGAGCGCGCAGAGCCAGCAGCAGCAGGCGCTGGAGCTGGATCCCTTCGGGGCAGCTCCCTTTCCTTCCAAACAATAAATGCTTCCTCCCCCCCTCACCTCTCCGAGTTACTCAATAGAGGTTTTAAGTAGCAGAGTAATTGATCTGGTCGAGTTGGCAGGGACCTGGGCTGGACAGGCAGTTCGAGAAGGCACGGCCAGCTTGCACGGTGAAATTCAGAGCGATGGTAAGCTTATGTTGTTTGTTGGGGCTTTTTTTGTTTGGTTGGCTTTGAGAAAAAGAGAAGAAACGAACCAGGAGTGTTATTTGGTTATGACAGATGGCTCCAGAATGAGAGCAGAGATCAGATGTGAGTGATGGTCTGTCACTGACTGTGGGCCTTGGAGCATAATCTCATTTTGCACTTTTGCGTTGCCTTTGCAGTCCTCTGTGATGCGCCGAGACGGGCAGGGATCCCCTGACGCAGGTTTTCCATGGGTACAGGTTAGGGTGCAGTCAGGGGACTGTGGTGGCTCCGTGTCTCGGTCGCAGTGGACCCAAGAACCAAAACGGACTGAATCCAGATGGATCTGCTGGAAACAGCCGAGTCTCAGCTCCCTAAATGAGAACTACCTTGGTTGAACAAACAAAAAAAGCAGCCAAGTCACCAAGGGGCTGTGGTCCACGATGGCTTTTGGGAGCTGGTAGACATCTATGCAGCTGCAGACATGAAAGGCAGACCATTTTTGTGTGCCTAAATGTTTAATTTCCTTTTCTTTTTTAACAGTAAGTGCCATTAATGTAAAGTAGCAAACTGGAAGTTTAGACTTAAAACTAAAGACACAGGGAGTACAATGGATGCGAGGTAAAGAACCTGAATGTAGAAGGGTGAACCAGCAGGGACGGGTCCAGTGTCTGCAGCACCCGTGGAGGAGAGGCTGCTGGGCACGGGTGGATGGTGGGGTGAGTACGCAGTGTTTCGGGTGGCTGTGAGATGCAGCCATCAGATCTATTGATTACAGGTCGGGATTTCTCTGAAAACACCTTTTCTTTTCCTCTCGGATGTTTATTGCAGAGAAAAAACGTATTCTTTTCAAACCGGTTGTGTTTTAAAACAATAGTAATGTTACGACATGACTGTAACCTGATGTACTTTTAAGTTCTGATGAATCTGCTCTTGTACTTTAAGTGTATTTTCTAAGAAAGTTTGCACTGAGCTTTGAGGAAACCTCTCTGAAAGTGGATTTGTGAGCAGCAGTAGCTTGCAGGAGCTGAGGGCTGTCCAAGCAAACTGCGTTTCCCACCCGAAGCCTTAGGGGCAGGATCATCCTGCTGCTCCCTACCTTGGGGCACAACACGGGTGAGTGGTGCTGGGTGAGGTGAGGGTGGTGTGGACACTGGTGACAGACAGGGGTTTACACCACAGTGCAGGAGCGGGTGCTGTGTGTCCCCCCACGGCTGTCCCCCCTCTTTCACAGGAGGTCCAGTGAAATGTTTAGGGTTGTGGGTTGCTTTTTTCAGAGTCTGCTGCTGGTTGTGCAGTCACCCCGATATCTGGGAGGGTGACGGAGGATCCCTAACGGCAGTTGTTGAAAGCAGCACGTGGAAACCAAGTCACTTGAGTGTGTTGGGGCTGGTTTGATGAAATGCTCCCTTGGATGTATGTAAGATTGTCTCCCCTAGTCCCGAGTTGTGAAGTATCTCGTACGTACCTTACTCCTTCGTTACCTTCATCTCCTCGTTTGGCTTTCCTCACGGGGTGGCAGTGGAGCGTTTCAGCAGCACTTGGTCAAGTATGCCTTTTTCAGGCTTGGAGTAAGCTCTTAGGAGGCTCTGAGTAGAAGCGTTTCACCTTATTTGCACAGGAGTTTCTTAGGCTTTATGACTGCTGTTCTCACCCGGGGTTTGTGCCAAAGGCTGTACGAAGCACACGCCAACTTTGTAGCATTTTCTGATACTCAGGTTAACTCTCGCTATTCCTGTATTTCTGTGCGTGCTTAGGTGCTGCCTTCCCACAGCTTCCTTCTGAGCTGTGCTATCTGCCTTAGGGGCTGTTGGAGCAGAGTATAAGGAGATCTGAGGCGGTTGGGTGAAACAACGCAAGACTGAAAGGACAGGCAGCTGCCCCACAGGCCAAAGTGTGGCCAAAGCCGCTGCTTCCCTGCTGGATCAGCCCTTTGGTGCTGGAGAATGGGGCTGACAGCACCGCCAGGCCTGGGGCTGAACCTGCTGCCCAGCAGGAGAGGGGGTTCCTGGGCATTGGGCTTGGTGTGCGCCCCAGTGCTCAGGTGAGAAGAGAAGGGAGCAGCTTTGGGTGCTGTCTGGGTATGGTGAGGCTTTGTGCAGAGCAGCGCTGCGGTTCCCCTGGCGGGGTGTGGTGGTTTGTTTTGGGCAGGGGGCTTGTCAGTGGTGGTGGTGCAGTCAGGTTGTGCACAGAAATAGTGGAAGAGATAACAGCAAACTGCAAACCCGAGTTGCTCTATAACTGGTGTAACGCCTCCGGCTGCGCATCAGTTCTGGCCAATGATGTTTGCTTCCTAATGGCCTTAATCAGCCTTGTTCTGTGTATTTAGTTATGGAACAGGTTTCTGCAGAAACGCGATTTCTTTCGTTTCTAGAGTTAAAACAACTTTATCCTTCCTTGTGACTGAAACGAGATCGGCGTGCCTGGCTGAGCTGCATCTTCGTGGTAAATACTGCCTATACACCATTCACCCAAGTCTGGGCTTAATTTCAGCCCAGAGCCGCTGTTAGCAGAGGCAGATGTTGTTCTGTAGGGGAGCATGGTGCCCTTTTGGGGCGTGTGTTTGCCATGGAGCATCACAACCTTACCTGTAGTACAGGAGGGACTGTGGCTGTAGCCAGGGCCTGTTCCTGTTGGTGAGGAAAACACCAATTTTTACAGCTTCTCTTCCTGCATTGAATGACAGCCAGAGGCTGCTGGAGAGAGGTTCTGTCCAAAGGTACTGAGCAGCCCCTATGCTTACGTTATTTAAAGAAAAACACGCTGTAGTTGTGTTTCTGTGCAGCACACGGCCATGGGATGTGCGTGGTGGCTTTGCTGGCCCCTGTGGCGTGGGACCCGTCAGTACCGGCTTGGGAGGAAATAACCATTAATTCTGGGTGTACAACGAAGTACTGCGAAAACAAGTCGCTATCTTTGCTACTGTGAGAATAAGAGTTTATCTGGAGGTTTTTATACTACAGTGTGTATTTTTATATATGAGACCTATATATAAAACATACACACGGGCGCACGCATCATGTATCCCTTGGAGCCGCTGTGTTTTCGGTAACAGGGCAGCCGCAATCGTTTCTGTGTGATGTGGGAGAGTGAATGTGAGTGAAAGCTGCCCAAAAGCCCGAGGTGCCAAGGGTGGCCGTTGTGCTCCTTGTCTGCAGTGCTTCTTCCGCAAGGAAAATCAAGGAAGTCGCGTGTAGAGCTCCATTTGTGACTAAGGCATCGCCGGATACTAAAGAGCAGCAAAACTATTTTGAGATTGCTGGCATTCAGCTTTTAAGTGCACTTTCCTGAACTACGCCTCTGTTTCTTGTTAGACTCCAAGTTTCTACAGCTCTTTTGTGTACCACTAAACAGAGAACTTTAACTTTTTTGTGAAATGCTGTACGGCATAAAATACTTGCAGTTGTTAAATAAACCAACCTGGTAACAGTGGCTCTGCACATCTCCTTAAGTGTTACACTACCAAGTGTTCACATTTAGGCTTTAATTTACTCTCTATCAGCAATGCTGCTTCTGCTGCTGGCTCACTGGGGCCATGGGCTCCTGGCACTGCTGTTTCGATGTTTTAAAACACTTGTATTTGCTGCCCAATGGTCTGTATTGGCTCAACTTGTTAAAATCCCACTGATCACCTATTGGTTTTAATTGCTTGGGTCCATATTGCTTTTTAAAGCCTCCCAGCAGCAGGGTTCCCAAAGGATGGGTTCTGATTCCTATGCAATGACTGAAGCTCAGCCCATGTTCTGTAGCCAAAACTTGAGGCCCTGTTTCCAATGCGACCTGCATGGACCTCGTTCTGCACTTCCAGACCCAGCTCTCTGGGGTCTGACCCCTTCTGCCAGAGCAGTTTCCTGGCTGCTGCTCGTCCTGGTTTCACTCTGGGTAAGCTGAGGTAGGAATGAAGTTACTCAAGGACACATCCAAGAAACCCACATTTATTGACAGGTTCAGTATGTACAGAAACGACCACCATGCAGCTTGGGAAGGTTTGTCAGGGTCATAAAAATGTACAACTGGGCAGGCAGTTTCCTCACCCCATGGAAACTGCTACAGCAGGGAAGAGTTTCCATTAAAAAGGCTTGGCAATGGATGGGGTCAGGATGCTGGCAGTGCACAGACACATTCCTCAAATACTGCAGTGCACAGGACACTGGGAACAGGCGCTTGTATTGTCAGGCTTCAGGAGGAGTCATCAGTGCACTTGAGACTTCCTTGGCTGTCAAGTTTAAAAAAATAATACGAAAATCAGTGTTTACACTGAAAGGCTTAAAGGTCCAGGAGCTGAATCTTAAATGTGAAGTCAGTTCTTATTACTCTGTGTCTGGAGCTGGGGAAAAAACCCAGAACAACCCACTGGAGTTAGTAACGTCTGGAGATGGGGGAAAAACCCAGAACAACCCACTGGAGTTAGTAATAAACAGTGAGCATCAGCACAGGCGTTGCTGTCCTGCCTTCTCCGCCTCTGAGTGTCCCCGTGCCTGGTGGTGAGCGTCCATGGCTATTCCTCATCTCCTTGGCACATCCCTGGCGGGAGTGTCCTGCCTTCTCCGCCTCTGAGTGTCCCCATGCCTGGTGGTGAGCGTCCATGGCTGTTCCTCATCTCCTTGGCACATCCCTGGCGGGAGGCTGAGGAACCCAGGCTTGTTTAGCTGGGACACTCTTGATACTGCAGGAGTTTTAGCCAGTTTATAATCCCAGAGCAGAGCGTTTATACAGAGGCCACTTAAAAATGGTGATTCCAGCCCAAATATCCAAACAATTCCAATTCAGTTTGAAAAACTGGCACCCCCTTAGCTTAACTGTGCTCAGCTACCTCATAACCTGTGTATTACACTTCTCCTTAGTGTTGAGTTTGTAAGACATGGTTTTATGACAGATCCTAAAACCCCAAGGCAACCCTTTTACTGCAGACAGCTTATGGCAATAAGTCAGTTCAGTAACCAAGCACAGGATAATACCGCACCCTGCAAGGCCCAAGTCCGGTGATTTGAGTCCACAGCAGGGTCACTGCTTGGAGCAGGTCATTTCATCCTGTTACAAAAATTAACTTAAAACAACATTCCTAGCAACTGCACTGTTGCAGATAGTAACAAACATGAACAGGAAGGGTTATTTCAGCATGTGAATTCCAAATTACTGAAGGGATCTAGAGAAATCTCTCCAGGTAATGGCACTACCCATACTGGGGAAGGCAGTTTTTAAGATCTGAAGTTAAAATAGAGCTATGGCGGATGACGTGATCTTATCCTCCAGAAGAAGTGAACAAGCTTGTCCAGAATGGTTAGAAGAGTCCACTGAATTCAGTATTATAGTTATGGTGCTGATGCCATAGTGAAAGCACATCACCGAAGGATGCAACACGGAACCGCTGCGATTCGGATCCGAGGCCAGGTCCCAGTGTTTAAACACACGCTGTCAGGAGCCGTTTCTTAATTACTTTAATTACATGGGATACGGGCCCGCTACCCCAGCAAGGGCACTGCTGCTGTTTGTTCACCAGGCTAAAGAAGTGATGCTGTGATCCCACGGCTTGGATTTGCAGCCCACCTCCTCAAGAAGAGCTGCTTCGTACTTGGCTGCAGGGCAGGGAATGGCCGAGAAGGAAACGCATCTCCGGTATCAGGCAATACTGAAGGTGTTCTCAGAACTCCCAGTAAGACTGTCCCTACCCGGGGGTATCAGTGCAGAAGTCAGGAAGGAACCGCCTTGGTGCTCAACTGCATTGCTCAGTGTACTGGGCAAGGTCCGCACCCTTCAAGTCAGGAATCTCATTGTAGTGCATCTGTAACACAGGGGAAACAAGTTCAGTCACTTACTACACCTATGAAATAAACAATTTTAACCCTCCAGATCAGTGCTTAGAAGGCTTTGAACACCTGACAAAAGCATGAGGAAAGCACTACTGAGGAGCAAATACTGATGCCTGCTTGAGGCTACGAAAATTGTGAAACTTGAGGCTATGAAAACTGTGAAGCAGAGCTGCAAGGGATGCTGCAGACCTCTGCTCCGTGGCTCCAAAACTGCTCAGGGGCACAGCAGCCTCCAGGGCCTCCAGCAGCACAGGAGGGCTGAGCGCCTGGCATCAAGGTGAGGGCTCTTATTCACATCCAGTATCACACCAGTCAAGTGTGTGGCACACACATTGCTCAATGGGCAAGCTCATTACGGAGGTCGATTGGAACGTGTGGCAAGGTAAAACCGGGATTATTTAACCCCATACATAAATGTGATGTTTTAGCAAGTAAGTCAGAAAGCCGCTGTACCTTCGCTCACAAGCCCGCGCTGTACTCGGGGCAGGGCTTGCTGTGCCTGTACTGCATGATGTACACCGTGGACTGGTGCCACCAGTACAGCATCACAACCGCCAGGACGTGCCACACCTGGTGACTGGAGCCGAGGTAGTTCAGCTGGCCTGCGGGGAAGACACGGGGCAGGAGGTAAGTCCAGCAGTAAGTCCTGCAATGCAATTAGCCACCAGCCTCCTCCACAGCTCGACTGTCCACTCCACTTACTGGAGGCAGTGGGAGTTCTTTAACGAACTTGGCCAGAACTTGTCTGCCTCTGGATGCAAAGACACGCAATGGTTTACTCTTCACGTGGAACAGACACCCTGCTGTCCCACAGGGGCTTGGGATGCACAGCAAGGACTGTGACACTGCAGAAAAACACCCAGAAGAGAGTTTCCTACCTGGGAAGTATCTTTCTGGAACTTTGGAAATATAGAAGAGAAAAGCTACAGCAGCGATGAAGTACATGACAACTACACGTGGAGCAAACTCCTGCAAAAGAAAATGAAGCTCTCCTATTCTGTTAGAAGGTAAAAACAGAAAAGAAAGGAAAAAAAAAGTCTCTGAAGATGAAAAAGGCACAGCAAAACTGACTCTTACTTCACTGCTTATGTTACCTATGGACAAAATCCCACGGGGAAGCAAATACACTGATCTTAGCAAAGGGCCAGGGCCAGTGAGGAAGGTGACTTCAGCACAAAATCTCATTTACCAGTTGGGACTGCAGCTGCCAGCACCCAAGGCCACACCTGGGATGGTCAATGATCACGCAGCCCATCCACCAGCTGCTTTGTGTTCTCCTTAGCAGGAACAGAAACAAAACCACTACCATACCAGGACAAACTAAATAGGCGCAGACCCAAATTTTAGAAGGCCAGTGTTAAGTGCCTTGTTTAAAGGCTACCTATGTTCCTCAGTGTGCCACAGCACGCTCACCAGCAGCTCTGGCCTGGGCTGCCAGTGCTGAGCCCTCCACTGGGGCCAGTCTAAGGACTCCCACAGCAAGTGCTCACTATGAAAAGGAACCATTTCCTTCAGTACAACCAGGTCCCTGCGTAATTGCAGCCATTTCTGGGGCTGTCACATTGCAGCACGTTTTACTCCAGCTGTGCTGTGCTGCTTGTTTCAGAGCATAATTCTAAGCACAGGAAAACAGGTCAGTAACTTCACAGGGATATTGCATGAGGGCTGAGTAGGTAAACACTGATTTTTTACCCAGTGAGCAACAGAGGAACCAAACAATGGTCCCAACAGTGTTTGCTGGTTCCCCTCTCTATGGAGCAGTGGAGGCAGCAGCTCAGAGCATCTGACGGATGCTGACTCCGTGCTCCTGCCCACCCACACAGGCTGTTCCTTTCCTTGCACTCACATCTGTACCCCCTCCTCACGCTGTGTTTTTACAGCAGTAAACAGATTTAATCTACTCGTTCACTGGCTCTCAGTCAATTTGTGTTTGCACTTGGATCGTATCATCTGAAACAATTCTGTGCTTAAGGCAAACTGCTGCTTTCCCCTCGTTCCCCGGAGTGTAACAGAGCTGAAGGGAGATGCCAAGTGAAAAGAAAAAGGGAATCTTAATTTCCCCTTTTTGTCCTTTTACCTGTACAATGGATGCACCGATGCCACCGTGGAGCCAAACCCAGTGGACAGTGGGAATAATTCCATATCCAGACACCGAGCAAAAGATGATGGAGCGCAGCCTGTGCCACTGCTGCGTGAGGTAACTGGGGTGGATCTGAGCAAAAAACACTGCCAAGATCATTGCCAGCACAGTGATGAGATAGACCTGGCGCCAGTACTGGGGAGAAAAGACACAAAAGCAAGTTGGAGAGCTTTCTTATCGTGTGTAAAAGCAAACTCTGGGTAGAAAGCTTACAAGATTAAAGGAAGTGATGTAGCAATGCTTCTGTCCCTCCTGCGAGCACAAATGATAGGGGCTGAATGAAGGGACTTGCATTTATCAGCAGGCAGCGGGGACAGAACACTGATTCCTGCAAGTGCTGCCTTCACTGAGACATTTCAAACACATCTGTGCCTAAGCAGAGCTGTTAAACTACGGGATCACTGCATCTGCTGCAGACACCGACGTAATCCAGGCCTCTGAAGGGAGCTGATGTTACTTGTCCTCCATTAGATCAACAGAAAATAAGCCTGTTTCTGCCCCGTGTAAGCTACCTCGTAGAAATGACACTTCAATTAACTGTGATGGGGACATGTCCATTACAGGCCTCATGGATTTGACAAAGGTAGGACCTGTAACGTTTACCCTGTCTTCATTAGAAAGTAAGTATTTTCTGGAGGCTCGTACACTTGACAGCTGGAAAGGAACATCTCAGTTTGCCCATTGCTACAGCAAGCGCAGCTCTGCTTGTTTTAGACAACAGTTGTCTCGGTTTCCATCTCCTGACTCACGTTCTACGAGACACTGTGCAAGGATCCCCCCTCCTAAGGCACGGAGACCACAACGAGACCACGGGAACGAAAGGTTACAGCAACCAGTGCTGCAAACTTACGTTATTACAGTAAAACGCATAAAAGACGCCCGAGACGTAGCAGCCCAGGATGCCGATGGAAATGCCTGCGTAGTCCAGCGCCATCCATCGCCGGCTGGTCTTCTCGGAGCGGTGGCAGCAGAACAGATGGTATCCTACCGAGCACAGCATACAGACCTGCACACAAGGACACGTTCATTTACTGCGAGCCAAAGCCAGCCCTACCTCTGGCGATGAGCGCTGCTCGGCCAAACCGCCCCGACGAGAAACCAAACCCAAACCCGCCCTGGCTGCTCAGCGCCCACGCTGCCTCACTGGGGAATGCGTAAGGAACTGCACTCCTACACACCGTGAATTATCTGCTTCTAGGCTGGCACCAGATGTTTCTCCCTGATAAATGTGTTTGGTGCTTCTCTACAGGAGCAGGGAAGAGTACAACAGCAACGCTTTCCAAGCCTGCCAGTGCGCTTTCCCCACTTCCAGCTCTGCACAGGCATCCTCTTCTCCTCAGGGCCTAGGAGCAGCCCTCATCCACTGCACACGTGTGTAAGGACAGAGCTCTTTACAAGAGCATCAGCAGTCGCATGATGGCACACTTGAGGTCTGCTGCTGAGAGCAGATTCAGCCTGGCATGGAAACACCTGCTGACAGCAGGTAGAAAGTTAAAAGACAACTCCCTGCACCAGGGCTGATTTTCATGTTCTGGCTGCTGCCCCTTTCCAGCAGTACCTGATGCCCAGGAGCCACATCAGACACCGCTGACCGCAGCCCCTGACACCCCGCCAAAGCCTTGGCCAATGGAGTTGTTTTTCACCACCTTTCTCCTACGCCAGCTCTGCTCCCTCCTCCCTGGTTTATTCCATAGTAAACAGATCAAAGTCAACTCCGCCAGTGAGCTCGCCAGTGAAGGTTAACAGCAGCACAATTAGAAACATGCTTTCCCAGGCCTGACCCTCACCACTCTTCCTCTGCCCAGCTCCCACTCAGGGCCATGCACGCAGTCCAGCTTGCACAATGCACAGGGAAGCACTGTCAGTGACCTTTAACGCTTTCTTTCACAGAATCACAGAACACTGAGAGTTGGCAGGGCCCTGGAAAGCTCCCCCAGTGCAAGCCCTGCCAGAGCAGGATCACCAGAGCAGTCCCACAGGAACATGGCCAGGGCTTTGGGTGTCTGCAGAGAAGGAGACTCCACAACCTCTCTGGGCAGCCTGGGCCATGCTCCATAACCCTCACTCACAAAGTTTCTCCTCATCTTCAGCTTGAGCCTCCTGTGCTCCAGCTTGGGACCATTGCCCCTTGTCCTGCCATTGGCCATCCCAGAGCAGAGCCTGGCTCCTTCCTCCTGACACTGCCCTTTCCAAAGGGATCCCCAGGAATGAGGGCACCCCTCAGTCTCCTCTGCTCCAAGCTCAAGAGCCCCAGCTCCCTCAGCTGCTCCTCAGCAGGAGATGCTCCACTCCCTCCAGCATCTCTGTGGCCCTGCTGGACTCTTCCAAGCAGTTCCTGTCCTTGAGCTGAGGGCCCAGCACTGGACCCAAGATTGCAGCTGTGGTGTGAGCAGGGCAGAGCAGAGGGGCAGGAGAACCTCTCTGCCCTACAACCACCCCTTCTCATCCACCCCAGGATGGCGTTGGCCTTCTTGGCTCAAGGGCACATTGCTGGCTCGTGGTCATCTCCTGGCCACCAACACTCCCAGGAGCTTGCTGTCCCCTGAGCAAGCTCCCCAGCCCACGCAGGCGCACCCTGCTCCGGGCACAGGGGTCCCCTATGCACCTTGGTGGGTCCCCACATGTGCAGCCCGTACCTGGAAGCAGAAGAGGCAGAC
>NW_010164243.1:0-11251 GCF_000695765.1 Mesitornis unicolor
GGCAGCGCCGGGCACAGGGCCCAGGCCGCGGGAGCTGCCCCAGACGCCGCCCGCTCAAGGCCGCCGGGCTCGGGGCCGCCCTCGCCTTCCCTCACACGCACTCGTACCAAGCACACCCCCTCCCTCCGTTAATAATCATTAGCTCTAATTCATTAACTTCGCCTTTCTCAGCAATAAAAGCATTAAAGCCTCGGCGCAGCAGGGCAGAATCTTCGCCCACCTCCGGTAACGCAGGACACAACCCTCACGCCTACCCCCCGGTTTTCTCTTTGCCGCAATCAACACCTGGAGAAGGCGATCCAGGAGAATCCAGTGCATTTATTTCTTGCAATATCTGAATGGATGTTGCAGCTTTGGGTTTTTAAACACATACAAATTAATGTTCGCAAGTTTAATGACAAATCAGTACCAGAAGCAAAACCATTGTATAAAGCTCATAGAAAATAAAAAGTCTAATCAGATCTTTTGTTTCCTAGTGAAAAAACCAAAAAATAAAACCCCAAACATTTCAGATGAAGGCCTCGTGGAAGCAAGCACCCCCGTCAGAAAAAGTTAGGAAGTCAGAATTGAGTATCGCTGGAGGCAGCTGAAATAGAAGTATCCATTCCTTCTACAAGCAACTAATTTAACTAGAGACAAGAAGTTTACACGGTCTAATTAGCTGGGGAGTTCATCCAGAGTCCACTTTCACATCCAAGAGCACATTCAGGGTCTGATCTGCAGGAGCACATGGTTGGTATTCCAGACATCAGACAAACCAACCCATCCGTGATACAAGGGCCCCTGTTGAGGAATAAATGCACTGACACTACCCCCACGGCCCTGCAAACCTTGAGTGGCTGTGAACTAGGCAAGTGCAATTAGAATAAACCTGGAATTTACTGAAACAAGGCCTGGATTAATGAGAGACTACGCAGGAGCAGTCCTAGGGGGAACAGGCGCTTTATACGAACGCAGTTGGTGTAAATCCACGGGGAAGTGAAGAAACAGCAGAGGCTTCAGCTGGTGCTGTCGCACTACTTTAAAATGTAGGGCTAAGAAGAATCCCACAACTTCTAAATACAATCATAACGGCAAGAAATACTGCTTTATTGGAGCTGGTAGCTACCTCAATGTTCTGACTCCAAATCTCTTCAAAAAAAATTGCTAGGAGTGCTGTGGTGTTCGCTTGCTTCACTCTGTATTCAGAACATACAACGCTGACAACTTAAAGCTTTATTGGAGTTTGCAATCATATAAACAAGTGCTGGGATTCAGTCAATGTCCATTTCTGGAAGCTTCTTCTCGGTGGCCGCAGGGGCAGGGGCAGCAGTGCCCGGTTCAGGTGCCTGGGCCCCACCGCAACCCTCGCCCTGGCCTTGCACTGGTCCGTTGGGTTCAGCTGCCTTCTGCTCCTCCTTGGGGAGCTCAACCTTGGGTTTTGGTTTTGTGACTATAGGATTACAAATACTTGTCAATTCCTAGAAAACAGAAATAAAACACTGTCAAGAAGTGTCTTTATTTACCTCCAGTTGTACTTTAATCTTTTGCTCAAATTAACTTCTGACAATGCAGTGATCCCCATTTGAGAGGTTACACTGATCACTCACTCCAGTTTTCCTCTCACCAAGGTAATGACCCTGCCCAATTCACTCTGTTTCCACAAAACTTACTTTAGTTTTGGCTTGTATGTCTTTAGCTTTTATAACTGGGTCCAAAGTAAGACTTCTCTTGTTCTGAAGGTTAAGTTTGTTGTTCATCCACTCCATAGCTTCATTTGCACTCTTCTCCACTTTTGCTACATCCGCTTCATCCAGATGGTCATACTGCTCGTCCTGAAACAGCCCCGTAGGTGGTAGAATGAGCAGTAGTTTTGAACATCTAAGCTTCTGAACATCTATTTCTCCAAACTAGAAAGACCATTGAGCCAGAAGGCTGCTCTAGTTTGCAGAGGAACTGAGCTGACCACCCATAACCAGAGAACCAAAATTCCACTGCTGCTGGCATTTCCCCTCCATAAGGAAATCAATGCCTGATTAAAAAGCTGCCAGATTTTCAAGCCAACATCCACTTCTGAAAATACAAGAATTATCAGGAACTCGGACGCCAGTACCAGCTTTTTGTTTAAAGGAGCTCACGAAAAATTCAGAAGAGATTTGTACAACTTCTTTGCATTTACCAAAACATTAAGTATGGAAATACCTTTGCTTTGAATGCGTGCACTGTTTTCATGTACTGTTGAATTTGCTTCCCTAAGTCCTCAAATGCTTTTGGCCTTTCCTCCGATTCTTGATACCTTGCCTGAATGGGCTGACCCAGAGCCTGAAACGAAGCACAAGAGCCATCAAAACCCCTGACCATCTGCAGGTTACATCAATGTTCCTGAACTCCTTGGAGCTTCTGCTCTTCCCTCCACTTCCAGGAAGGTCAGGGTCTCCCTCAGCCCTGTACTGTGAGATCTGCTCCTCGTACACTTCATACGCAAACTAAGTTTGTTACCAGTGCTAATCACTGGATCAGCAGACTTAAACCAGCTCCCTGGGTTCAGGAAGCTCCAATGACAGTGTAAGAACCGCTTACCTTCAGTTCTGTCAATTTATCGATGTAAATTTGTTTGGGCTGGTCTTCCCCATCTTCATAAAGCCAGTTTTCTGTGTCTTCCAGCTTCAGCGTGAAACTATTTCGATCCTGAAGCAATTCATACAAGACAGGTGAGCGATGGTGGCAGATGTTATCAAATGACACTCAGAACCTTTCTAGAAGGGTGACATTTTTAGAAGGTAGAGAACTCTGTCTGCAACTCTTTTTGTTTCTCATTTTTCACTAAAATAGGATAATTCTTCAGGATGGCTTCACGGTGGAGACGAGCCCTAAGGAAGAACCATCTATGACACCCCCAGTTTAGATCAATACTGTTGCATAAAAGCTTTATTTTTTTCTCATCACATGTTCATCATCATCACTATAGGAGCAAGCCTGAGAGTGAAACTTATCTTTAGCAAAGGTGCCATGAATCTCACTTGACTTGTCCCAGTTTTAGCTCTGACGTTGGTATCCTGGCTCTGCAGACACCTTGCCAGCAAAGCTCCCATTATAACCAATGGGGATGTAGTCAAGAGTTGGGAGTGATTCATCTGACTCATGTAGTCATCTAATTTACAATTATATTAATTACACACCAAGCTCCTTTAGTTCACCAGGGAAAGCTAATTAATACCACCAAGAGAATTTCAGACATCCTGTTCAGATAGCAGTGCCCACATTTAGTCAGACAAATCCCATCTATTACATTCCTAGGTAGGGTTGTTCTTTACTTTTTTGATCTGAAGCTACTCCTAAATATTGATGAAGAGCCAAAACAGAATAGGTTGCCTCAAAATGATTGTGCAAGTGCTCCCAGTCTGAAAACACACGCTCTGATAATATCTTAATTGCTGGAACTGTTTCAGAAAAGCACACACGATGTATCCTGGGTACCATCTGCTTCTTCTTGGGCCATATTTACAAGGTTATCTTCATCACCAAAAGGGTTAAAAGCTATTCCTCCAGATTTAAAGTCTGAAATATCCTCTAAGTAAACAGTATCTGATACAGGTTATTAAAATACAACTGTTCATTGTAACAAAATGGATCAGAAGACAATCGAGCCAGCAATACTTACATCTTCACTAACGAATTTCTCATAAACACCGCAGAGCTTGTCTCTCATATCATACACATATTCTTCCACTGCGTTCTTGGCGTCATTCCTCTCTTTCTCTAGCTTGTCCTGCATTATCATTTTACCCTGTGAACAAGTTGTCAGGTAAGTTAGCTAACGAGGTAGTTATTTAACATTTATTGCCAGGATAACATTAAGTTGGACTAAAGATGCTGAAATACTGTGGTTTACAGAACTGCTGTAAACACAGCACACGAACAAAAGCTCATTTCAGTTTTGGTGGGATATCCAATACCATACAGAACAATCTTGTTCCAGCTGAGGAACCTTCCCCCTGGTGGTAGCAGCCATCGAGTACCTTGTAACAGCAGGTGGTTTGGGAAATAATCACCCTGTGAAGTAGCTTTCCTGCAGAACCTCTTCAGTAAGGGGTACAGCACTCACTTAAGAGGAATACTGTATTTTATCTGTATGGGGCACTGTTGTTTGCCTTAAAAAACTGCATGTTTTTTCCTCTTCATGTTCTCTTTATCACCCTTAGCTGTGTCTAATGAACAGCAACATTTCTGGAGATCAACTCGTGAAAGTTCTCAGCTCAGACAAGTAAGAGCGTACCTCATTCTCGATGAATAAGTTCAGCATGTCCTTCCCTATTTGCCACACCAACTGATTCTCAATGGGCAGGTCCACTGTAGTTGTCTTTACTTTGGCCTTCTTGGCCTGAGGCGGCTGATCCACTTTCTTGTCCTTTGAGTCAGCCTGAGAAGTCTGAAGTAGAGAAAGAGATTCAAACCAGCATCACTAGCCAGTTCAGGTCGAGTATCAGGCAGCATCAGAGCCACATGCTACCTGTCACTGCGACACTTCAGCTGCTGAAGTCACAGATCATTAATGGAACGACTGACCCTTCCTGGGCACACTGACTGCATTCACAGGGGCGATAGTAGAACACTGTCCTAGCATTTAAGTTACTGAAAACTAAATTATTAATGCTTCCAGAAGGAGGAGAGTTGATCCATTTTTATCAGTACCGGGTCACTTGACAGGTCTGCAATTATCCATGCCCTCTATGTACTTCTAAAGCTCTAACCACAATACAGACTACCAATATATTAGAACAAAAGTTCAGCTTCCAGAGCTATGCCTGAGGCAGCAGATATGCTCACACACTACACATTCTCCTGAATCTTCCAGAACTATCTTCTGTAAGAAAACAGAAATCTCAAATGTTCACGTTACCTCCATTTCTTCAGACTCCGCCTTATTTTCAGGTTGGGTTTGCTGTTGTTCTTCAGTCTTCTGTTGCTCTTCCTGGTCTACTTGCATCTTCTGAAATTCAGAGAGATCCAAACTGACATATTAAACAACGCCTATACAGATCATTGCTTCAGGCTGATCACTTCCCTTACACCCAATGCTCTTTAGGCAAAAGAAAGACAATGAACAACTGAAGTAGAGTCTCAACACAAACTGTAAGCTTTGCTCAGGCAAGCAACACCCTGGCATGATTAAGAATTTCAACCTATACCTCCCAGTCTTGGTTTCAAGACATCGGTCAGTGGTATAACACTTCAATTAGCGCTTAATCACATCTTCATATTTCAGTTGCTAGAGTCTCAGCACAAACTGTAAGCTTGTAGGCTTTGCTCAGGCAAGCAACACCCTGGCATGATTAAGAATTTCAACCTATACCTCCCAGTCTTGGTTTCAAGACATCGGTCAGTGGTATAACACTTCAATTAGCGCTTAATCACATCTTCATATTTCAGTTGCTGGACATGCCTGCTTACACAAGTCCTAGAACCTCGCCTGAACTTGTCCAACTGTGCTTCATTAGTTTAAGTAGCCAAGAGCAATGAAGCCTATTACCTCTTCCTCTTTCGCATGCTGATCTGTTTCCATAGGCTCTTCACTCTCATCAGATTTCTGAACCTCCACTAAAGATGCACTTGAAACACTGAAGATCCCATGGATATTTACTCTAACTTTGACCTTCACTTTTGAACTGGATCCATCTGTTTGCGGAGTGACCTTCTGAACCAAGAAGTGAGCTGAACAATCCCAGAGAGAAAAAAAACATACCATTAACCACTGAATGTGAAGTAAGACCTGACTGTTGCTGACAACAGATCACTGCAATGTGCTCAGAGGATATCAAATCCTGCTCAACCCAAACAAGCCAGTTTTTTACTCAGCAATGCTAGGATACGTGGCTATTCAAAATTCTCTATGGCATGCTGTAAAAGCTGGTGTAACTCGTATCAAAGACTGCACAATTGAGAGTGCCCTTTGCAGGTTTCCTCCAACATTAAAATGCTCTTTATTTAGCCCATTTGTGCATTAACCTCATGTTATTCCCCTCATTTTACTGTAGATCCATGACTCTGGAAACCTGTCCCTATTTGATTGCACTTTCCAGACTATGTAATTCGACAGAAAGGAGTCCAGTATCATGTCCAAGATCATTAATAAAGCTAAAAGCTAGAGTGGTCCTGACCTATAGCAGGATCTGGGTAAGGCAGCTCCTTGGGAGAACTGTAGTACGCCTCAAGAGTAAAAGGCTCCTTTCTGTAGAATGTGAGGACCTTGGAAAAGGGAGCAGCGTGGTTCTTGGGAAAGACCTCACAGTCACTGCAAGAGAAAACAGCATTTGTTCAGTATGTGGGATAATGCATCAGATAAAGTTGTATGTAACCATGCAAGAAGATTTAACTTTCTTTTACCTTAACCCTTCCTCTGCTGGTGAGTTCCATCGTAAAGAAATGGGATACGGTATCAAATCTGTGATAGAAAATTCTCTCACTTTGAAAGCCGGGGATAAAATAGCACACTGGAAGAACACAAGAGTCCTATTACAAGCAGTCAAACTTCAGGTGACTAGTAATTTAATTCAGCAAGTAGCTATTTACATTGCTTAATATGCAGATTTACTCTAGGTTAAGGGAGATTAATACTGATGGAGTTGGGACCTGCCTAATGAGCACTGGAAGCTCATATGTACCCCTCCTTTTCAGGAAGGTGTCACAGTCTGTTCACTCTGAAAATACACAAGTTTTAATTCAGAGCCATCATGTTTGCTTTGCTGTGCTTAGGCTACTGAATTGATTTAGTGCCAGCATAGGAAATCAGAAAACCTGACATAGCGCTGGGTGCTGGGTTGTTTGGGGTTTTTTTTTTTTGCATACTGGTCACAGTCTGTTCACTCTGAAAATACACAAGTTTTAATTTAGAGCCATCATGTTTGCTTTGCTGTGCTTAGACTACTGAATTGATTTAGTGCCAGCATAAAAAAATAATCAGAAAACCTGACATAGCGCTAGGTGCTGGGTTGTTTGGGGTTTTTTTTTTTTGCATACTGCTAACACAAAATTCTCTTTTTAAGCAGATTCCAATAGCTAGTTCATACCACTGACAGAACAGAGCTCTAGGCATGTATTAAACATGTGAAGAGAGAAGTGAGGTCAGAGCAAAATCAAGGTGCATTCAAGAGATAGTAACTATTGAGTATTTACTACTGCCTAAGCCATTCAGCAGTGACCAATTCCACCTCAGGACACAGATTTCCATGAGCAAGAACCTAAGCTTTCATTTCCACCCATGCTATTAAGCAACTGCCATATCACAGCTTTATCTGGTAGCGCTGTCAGTTTTTTTCCCCTGTTTAACCTAGGCCTCCAAAGGAGCCTGGAAGAGAAAACATTGTCATATGAGCACTATCAGACTGCCAGTTCCCCAGCAGAGCAGACAGAGTATGGTTTCACTTCAACCAGCTACACTGATCCACTGATTTGGCTTAAACAGCACAAAGGAATCACTTAAAGCTGCTATTCTCATCCTTCCAGCCGCTTTCCTGAAGCTTATTCCAATCTGTTCTATGACACACATGAAGTAGAAAACATCGTCATATGAGTGCTATGAGGCTGCCAGTTCCCCAGCAGAGCAGACACAGAGTATGGTTTCACTTCAACCAGCTACACTGATCCACTGATTTGGCTTAAACAGCACAAAGGAATCACTTAAAGCTGCTATTCTCATCCTTCCAGCCGCTTTCCTGAAGCTTATTCCAATCTGTTCTATGACACACATGAAGTATCTTTTGTGTTACTTGTAGACTCTGGCTCAAATACGTATGGATTTCAATAAAAATACAGCTAAAACAAACAGCCCTTTTTACCTGCAGCGCACAACCTCGTGCGACAGCCTCATCTGCATTCAAAGTTGTACTGACTTCTTTGCCAAAAAATTTACTGATCTTCTCTTTCACAGCAGGGATTCTCGTGGTACCACCAACTATCTCTACTGCATAAATATCCTCCTTCTTTAACTCTAGAAAGGAGTCAGACATTAGTGTTTATGGATTAAATCTTTCTGGTCCACATGAACATACTGAAATTGTAAATGAAGAGTTTTACTAGACCAAACGTTATTTTGCTTAAAAGCTTAGAGAACTGGCTTAGTAAGAATTTGAGGTCTTCACTTGTGTGAAAAGGTTTTTAAAAACCTTTTAAGTGCTAAGCAAGAAATGGTTAACTGTGCTAAATCCATCTGCCCAAGTTCAGTGAGCACTCAAAGGAAGCTGCGTTATGGATCCCTCCTCCGACGCAGTCTGTGTGTACACTTACTGGCTTGCTCCAGCACGCTGCGAAGGGGTGGTTCCACTCTTGCAAGGAGCCCATCACACATCTCTAAAAATTTGCTTCTGTTGGAAGAAGCCATAAATAAAGCTATAGCATTTCATACTCAAGTTAATACCGCAAACACAACAGGATGGCAACATTACAGAATGCCACTTTAACTATGTCCTGCCAGGTTTTCTTTCCCCAGCCCTAGTTTTAGTATATTCTCCCAGACAAATTCAGTTTTGTCACCTAGACACACTTGCAACCTTCCCAGCACGTTCTCCCAGTCCAAGGCCACTGGCCAGTCTCTAAACGTGATCACTTTGAGCAGCACCCCCACACACATTGTTCTTACGTTTCCCACCTCCCTCCAGTCCCGAGGGCTGGTACTTTATATTCAGTTTCTTCCCCCTGAATGAAGGGCACTCCAAAGCTCACCTTGGTAAAGTACAAACATTACCTGTTCATCGTTCCAGACACATCGATGTCATTCATGAAGCACTCTATGTTCATTGGGAGATCAGACGCGTTGGCGCTCATCAGTTTTTTCAGTTTTTCACATTCCTGGTATAGCCTCAACAACGCACGGATCTTTGACTTTATGTCTAGTTTATATTTCTTTCCAAACTCTTCACAAAAGTATTCAACTAGCACCTCATCGAACTTCCTGCCTCCAAGTGTTGTATCAAATGATGTAGCAAGAACCTTAAAAAAAATGGAACTCTTCAGTAATAGCCCAATTGGTCATTACTTCAGTGAAACTAATTAGCAGTTAATGTCAAAGCATTTCTGTGTCTCAAATTTAGCCCAACTTTAAGTCAAAGCAAGCATCACAACATTACTACAGAGGAAGAATTAAACTGGTAATCACTACAGAAAAAAATCCAGTACGGTTCATTTTCATTCTGCCCTCACCATCACCAGTGAGGATTTTCTAGGATCTGGAAGTCCAACCTATCCCAAACCATAAAAGCTGTGTCCTACACTCATCTTTCACATTTCATGGACACTGCTGGCAAGAATTAAACTATTTCCTCTTCTATTATGTGGATTGCAACTGCAGTAATAGTCATACACATCCTAAGAGACACTTTGGTTTTTTTAAAGCCTACTAAGTCTAAACCATGATTATCCTATGCCTTTTGTAGGTGGTATTAGGTACGCTCAAAATGCTGCTGAGAAAGAACCATCATTACCACAAATTCTGGGAGCCACACGAGTACCAGAGCTCTTTGTGACGGTTAATTCTCACCAAAATTGCAGCACACACATACAGCACTTACAAGCTCCAGGAGGAAAAAAACCCTGCTATTTCAAATGCTAAAAAGCAGCCCTGAGTACCCAGCCTTCCTGTAATGAGGTGACAGCTTTATAAGAGAAAATAAGGGAGACCGGGCAAGGCTTGGCAATGCAATCTGTTCGGTTACTTGCACTGTACGCACAGCAGAGTTTCCAAATTCTGCTTAGCCACTGTCAGTTTGAATCATATCCCAGTTTAATATTTGATGCCTCATAAGAGTGGAACATGCTTACACCAAGCTAAAAATAAAGCACGAAGAGAATAAGTGTTATTAACTCTTGCAAATAGGCGCTCATTTTTGACGAGGGAATTATCTGCAAGGAGTATCTGTAGCCCATCCACCTCAGCCGATTTCAAACACTGTCAGCTTATTTTTTATTTTAAATAACAGAGATCAGTAAAGTATCACATTATTCTCAATACACCTTCAGACTAGGTTTGGTCTCTACACTGCTTTAACTGCCTTGCTGGCCAGCTCTCCAGTCTACATTCAAAAGTGTCCCTTCCATGCTCCAAAGTTTAAAATACAAATCAGAGAAGCACAGAGTAGGTTGCATTTCCTCCCAAGACAAAACAGAACTACAACGAAACTCATGTTTTCAGAACTCCTGCCTTCACTTCACTACCCCATGCTTAAAAATTTGTGCTTGTTTCTCTAGCTGATTAAGTTACTGGAACTGCAAAAGTCCAGACTGTAATTGTAAAAGAGCCAGCCAAGAAATGTTAGTATTTGCTGGAAAACAGGAATGCTTTGGCAACCTACACTTAGATGTGCACTTTAACTTGCACAGCTTCCATTTGCAGCTTAAATTAAGGAAGTTTTTACTCTCTTACATGAGCACCACAATCGGTGTTAAAAAACCCACTTTTGTCACTTACACCATCCCAGGAATTCCTGTTTCAAGGCTACATCTCATGACTGGAGTATTTTTTGAAAGCAGCATCCAGACAGATATGATAATTTCTGAACAGATCACTTATTCCAGGTTTTTAATTCTTTGCCAAAGTCTGCCTATAAAGGCATGCTTGCTTCCTCCCCATGTTGCCCAAAAGCTCTCTAGTTCTCTGCCCTACTTTTAGCTCCAGAAAAAGCACAATTTTAAGAATAAGAATCGAGCTGTGTGGATGTGCTTATGTAAAGACAGGCAGGCTTGTCTGTCCCAGGCCACGTATGAACTGGTGGCTATTTCTACTGGTAATTAAAATGGATGCATAATAGATTGTTTACTTTCAGTTTTCCTTTGTTGAATGCACAAACAGACACTTGATACGCAGAATGCCCCATATCCACAAAAACAACGTTCCGTGGCTTCTCTTCCAAGGCAGGCAGGTCTTGCTTATAGATTCCATATGCAAGGGCAACTACAAAGAAAGAAGAGTCAAAGAGCATGGTTAGAACATTCAGTTTTGTAATTCCTTAAGAAATAAATGGTACATCAGTAAACAGCATTAGATTTCATCCTACTGTAAGCTACAGAAATCGCTATCTTGTTCAACAAAATTCCCAACGCTAAAGGAACATGGAAGAACATTAAACAGTATCAGCCTCTCCCAGCGGCTGCATTAAAATAGACATCCAAGAAATACCTTTATGCCTCTGTAAAGCAATGAAGAAACACACCAGAGTTTAAGAAACTTTATGATCAACTAACCTATTTTAAGTTTGCAAAACCAGCACTAATTCCAGAGGGC
>NW_010164244.1:0-17490 GCF_000695765.1 Mesitornis unicolor
TCCCTAACGTTCTGTGATTCTGTGATTGTTTCCTGCCAGATAAAGTTTAGGTCAGACTATTGTTCTGTGCATGTCTTGTATTTATGTCCTTGATTTCTCAGTGTAAAACTTGCATAAAATATTTTTTCTCTTAAAATTTTGCATTCAAAGCTAATATTAGCTATAATAAGTGAGTATATTTAAACTGGCACATGGATTGCCACTATCTAATAGCTTGTCTTCTGTTTCTCAAATTCTGTTTCTTTGAGAAGAGGAAAAAGCCTCATTCCCATATTACTTATTAGTAACATATGTATATGCGGTTGGTTTTGGGTCCCTCACTACAGGAAGGACATTGAGGCAGTGGAGCATGTCTAGAGAAGGGCAAAACAGAGAGGGGTCTGGAGCACAGGTCTTATGGGGAATGGCTGAGGAAACTGGGGTTGTTTATCCTGAGGAAGAGGAGTCTGAGGAGAGACCTTATTGACCTCTGCAACCACCTGAAAGTCTCTTCTCTCAAGTAACAAAATGATGGGACAAGAGTGACTAGCGGAAAAGGACTCCACAACCTGTAAGGTTGTAAAGTAGGTATGTTTATTCCATGCTTGGGCGCACGAGTGATCACTCCTCCACAGATGTGCGCACCTAAAACAGCAATTTCCCTTGATTTTGTACAGTAACATATTGCCTATTCATTAAGAGCCTATACATATCCATAACCTTTCCCCAAAAAGGCGGTCCTTTTCCAAGAAGTCCTTTGCATGTGCTCCACCTTCTTCTCCTCCCAGTCGCGCTTGTGCAGTGCCTCCTGGTGGTCGCGGGCTGGGATATTGAAGATGAAGTAAGTAGTCTTCATCGTGCTGAACTCCCATAACCTTCTTTTGGCACATGCTCTTGGAACTTCTCCAAGTCACAGAGTCAGTTTTATCTGTTTTTTAGGCTGTTTCAGTTTCTATTTCTCTATACTTCATTCTCCTTATTCGATATCCTATTGTTAGTTAGTTACATGCCTGCTAACCTCAGTTTCCCATTAATTTCCATAAGTTATTCAGTTCCTTGGTTACGTGATTACTAGGTTTTACCTAGACCCTAGACCTAGCCCTAAACTACAACCCTCCCATTTCAAGAGGAAATAGCCTCAAGTTGTGTCAGGGAAAGTTTGGATATTAGGAAAAAAATCTTCTCTGAAAGGTGTGTCAGGCACTGGATATAGTTGCCCAGGGAGGTGGTTCCATCCCTGGAGGTATTTAAAAGATGAGTAGATGAGATGCTTAGAAACATGGTTTAGTAGTGAACAGGTTATGGTTGGACTAGATGACTAGAGGACCTTAAAGTTCTTTTCCAGACAAATGATTCTATGATTCTATGAGCATTTTCTTCACTTTTTTTTTGCCTCAGTAAAATACATGAGAATATTGAGACCTAAATATGTGTGAGGTATCAGTTTATATTCTGGGAATTTTTTAGAATAAAAACTGACCTGAATTAGAAGTGTTCGGCCTTGCTAAAAGTTAAGTCTTTGAGTCAGGAACTGCTGGGCAGGAAGCAAGAAGTCACAGAAAGGGGCATAAGAAACAAATATGAAGGAGGTATTTGGTTGGGTTCATTAGTTGAGTGAAATAGCCGAGGGTGTATATTGGATGACTCCGAAGGCTCGAGTAATAGAAATGGGGTGGAATTCAATAGCACAGTATGGAAGGTCATACACTAGGGGATTAATAACAAGCATTTCTGCAATAAGCTAGGAGCTGATCAGCTGAGGTGCAGTGGTCAATCACAAAACAGCTATAAATTTCCAATACAGTACAATTCAGGGGTGTGTTCGCTAATCACACAGAATCACAGAACGTTAGGGATTGGAAGGGACCTCAAAAGATCATCTAGTCCAATCCCCCTGCCGGAGCAGGAACACCTAGATGAGGTTACACAGGAAGGCGTCCAGGCGGGTTTTGAATGTCTCCAGAGAAGGAGACTCCACAACCTCTCTGGGCAGCCTGTTCCAGTGCTCTGTCACCCTCACTGAGAAGAAGTTTCTTCTCAAATTTAAGTGGAACCTCCTGTGTTCCAGTTTGTGCCCGTTACCCCTTGTCTTATCATTGTTTGTCACCGAGAAGAGCCTGGCTCCATCCTTGTGACACTCACCCTTTAAATATTTATAAACATGAATGAGGTCTCCCCTCAGTCTCCTCTTCTGCAAACTAAAGAGACCCAGCTCCCTCAGCCGCTCCTCAGAAGGGAGATGCTCCACTCCCTTAATCATCTTTGTAGCCCTATGCTGGACTCTCTCCAGCAGTTCCCTGTCCTTCTTGAACTAATATATTTCTAGGAGAAAAAAAGGAAATACACAAACTGGTATAGAGACCTTACTTGTTATATTAAGTATCATTTTGGTCATCTTGTTTTCAAAATAGATTTAATCATTAAAATAGATTTAGTAATTTCAAAATGAATTTAATCATTAATAGGTGCAGAAATGTACTACTAATACTTGGCTTTTAACCCTTAAAGTAATATCTGAGGGTAGGTATGATTTGTCCATATAAGCACTTCAGGGATGAAAATATCAGTACTAGACATTAAGTCAATGTGTTTTGCTGGGACATGAACAAATATATATTAGCTGTCTGTGGATCATATTGGATGGCAACTTAAAGGCCAATAACTATAAAGGTGTGATATTCTGGTTTAGCCTTCTAAAATAAGCAAATAAATAAATAAATACAAGCAACCTAAATGAAGTGAAGCTTTATCAGTTTTAGATGTTTTGAGATGACTGTGTAATGTCAGGTGCTGTAGCGGAAAAAACGTTTTTAGCTAAGTCTGTGGCATTTTTTGTATTCCTAATAATGTGTGGAAAATTATATTAATGAAGCATTTGGCCCCAGCTGCTCCATGATCTTCCTTGACCAAGAATATGGACAATAATTATTTTTTTTTGTATTTATAAACAACCATTAATTTATGTCTATCATGGATGCATAAACATTTCAGGAAGAAGGAGAACTGGAATGATACAGAGTTTTCATTTTTGGCATGTAAATAGACATTGGACAGACTGAGGCAAAATTGGAAAACTCTTTTGGAACTAAATATATTGGTCAGGATAAATCAGTGGGTTACGGTGGAAGAACAGTTTTTCAGAAATGCTTACATGTTCAAAGACAGCTTCAGGAGTTTATTTCTAACTTGATAACCAAGTAAGTATGAATAAAATGATGATTATTGCCGTTAACCAACTCAAAGATGAATACTTATTTGATATTTATTTGTAATACAGAGACTAGCAGGCTCATTAGCTTTTCCTCCGTTGGTGGAAGGCCCTGACACCTGCTATGGATTTTTTTCTGACTTCCAATTGCCTCCTCAATTTGCTAATCTAGCTGAATGCTCCCCCTAGCTCTGGGCACATGGTAATTCACTTGTGAGTACTTGGTTAATTTAATCAGTGTGTGTGCAGAAAAGGCCTTATGCTAGCAGTATTTCTCCCCAGGAGAGCTTGCACATTTGAGAGGCATGGTCTCTATGTCCCCTGATAGCAATTAACTACTACTGAATTGCTCCCACTGAATAATCATGAAATTTGTCTGTCTTGGATCATTTCATGTAGTCTAATAGTGCTTAAATTTAGTATCTTGCCAAACTGGGGCCCATTAGAATTGACAGTGATTTCATGTGCTTTTTGAACTAATTTAAATGAATGCCTTATCTAGATGTGAAACTACTTCATGCTTGATGTTTACATATTGATACTTGTTTGAATATTTTCACAAATATTAAGAGCCTTCAAATTAAAAGCCTTTTCTAAATTTAAAGTAAAAAAAATCAAAATAAATAACAGAAAATATCAGCTTAGATTGGTACTTCTGTTTTAAAGCTAAAAGATAAAAATAAAATGTCTTCTTTGTCTACATAATTAGCATATCAAAACTTGGCATAATTCCTACCAAATGTGATTACTTGGAGGCCATACTTCTGCTTTGTTTTGTTTATTTTTTTTTTAATTTCTCTTTAGGAAAGCATGGTGAACAAAGGTATCTAATAGATCTTGCATGTTTTCTGTGAAAAACCTGTTCAGTAGAATTACACTTTGTAAAAGTGTTGTTTGAACCAGAGAGCCCAGACACACTTGCCCGTTGACACACTTGAGTGAAGCCTCTGACCAGTAAGGGTCATGCTAAAAACAGGATCCTAACATCTGAAAAAAAATCTGCTGTGGATGAAATCAAGGTTTCTTTAAATGCACTGCTTTTTGAGTGTGTAAAGAGCCCTGATCTCTAAAGCTTCAAATTCTTTCTGTGAGAGAGTTGGTGTCTCCACTGACTAACTCTTGACATCCAGTAAAACAGTCTTTGATGGCACGGATCATTTGAGCCTGCATGTTACTTCTAAAAAACACATTCCAATTAGATCCAGCTTAGAACTTTTTGAGGTTTTCTTTTTGGGTTTTAATGCTATGAATAATCCATCCAACAAGAACTGGGACTACCAACCTGTTTTGAAAGGTCATCAGGCACTGTCAGAAATTTCAGAGAGGACATTCTCAGGGCCCTTTCAGATCACATGTCCAGGGAAGAATATTTCAATTTCTTGAACAGTAAAATAAAATTGACATTTCAGTTAAATAATAAAACTCAGTGCTGTGTCAAGCAAAAATTTAACTGTTGTAGTAATGTGAAAGTGCCATTGCCTTTTGACTTCAGATCACTGGACTAGATTTGCCTCACTCTACCCTTGTCTTATGCTATTTTGAGTGCACTGACCCAACGTGGTTACATCTAACTCACAATAATGGAAATCAGGTATATTAAAAAGTACTTTAAAGCAACACTGGCTTAAAACCACCAAAACAGAAGAAAAGGCTCCTGTCATTTGATGTTGAAGGACATTGCCCTTTCTATGAAGTCTCTATATTCTTAATTTTTTTATAGCTGCTCTTATTTTGAAGAAAAATATACTCAAGCAGAGCAAGTATTGAACTAAAATAAGGCAATAACTGCAGTATAGCCTCAAGTGCTGTCTTTCATGTAGTGTGAATCAGACATTCTTAAGGCCATTCTCAAAAAGGCCAACTGTATCCTGGGCTGCATCAAAAGTGTGGCCAGCAGATCGAGAGAGGTGATTCTGCCCCTCTACTCTGCCCTGGCGAGACCTCATCTGGAGTACTATGTCCGGCTTTGGAGTTTCCAACAGAAAAAGGACATCGAAGTGCTGGAGCGTGTGCAGATGATCAAAGGGCTGGAGCACTTCTGCTACAAAGACAGGCTGAGAGAGTTGGGGTTGTTCAGCCTGGAGAAGAAAAGGCTCTGGCGGGACCTTATAGTGACCTTCCAATGCCTGAAAGGTGCCTACGAGAAATCTGGGGAAGAGCTGTTCACTAGGGCATGTAGTGATAGGACAAGGGGTTTTAATGGTTTTAAACTAGAAAAGGGTAGATTTAGGTTGGATATTAGGAAAAAGCTTTTCAGTATGAGGATGGTAGATCACTGGAATAGATTGCCCAGAGAGGTGGTGGAGTCCCCATCCCTGGAGATATTCAAGGTCAGGCTTGATGGGGCTCTCAGCAGCCTGATCTAGTAACAATGTCCCTGCTTACTGCATGGGGTTGGACTGGATGATCCTTAAAGTTCTCTTCCAAGCCAATACATTCTATGATTCTAAGGATTTTAAAGTGACCTCCTCTTCTTCCTTTCCAAATATTATTCTTACATATAGTACAAACTCTTCAAGAATTAGTCTAGATATGTGCTATCAAAGGTCTCTTTCTACTAGTTTCATGGGAGAATAAAAAATGTCCTTAAAACCCATACATTTTCTTTTTCCTCTGTCCCTCAAAAAAACCACCCCGTAACACTTTAACCTAAAAAAATCTTCTGAAGATGAGTTCTCTTAAGAAACTTAATCTAGATACTTGTCAGATGAAATAAATTTGAGAACATCCAAACTTAATGCCTGACCTACTGATACTACAGGCTTTCATTTTATGTATCTACTTAAGAAACAAAGTCACAGCAAAAGTGACAAAAAATTTACTCTGCAGTATTTGTGTCTCTGAAGTCAAACCTAGAAAAAAAAGTCAACTAATTATTGGAAGATTAAAAAAAGAAGGACAGATGAATAGATTTAGTCTGCTAATTGATTAGTATTTTTAGCTTTAAAAAAATCCATCAGTGTTACTTACACTTATGCAACTGCAAACGCCCTTCAGAACAACTAACTGAATATGAAACAGAGAAGACATTTCAAAAAACACTTGGTTTAAATTATGATAACTTTGGTTTTAAGGTTTTTAATATTCAACCATGCCTAACTTCAGATAAAACTTAATGTAACACTCTGTGGATAGACTAGTATCCAGCATCCAGTCAAAAAATAATGTAATAAGCTGAAATCCAATCTCCTAGTTCATATACTGTAAACTTTTAGCAGTACAAATAAGTGAGATAAATTATTGTATCAGCTCTCTTTATCATATTAGAATTGCTACAGCAATAGAAAAGAGATTAAAAGAATAAACCAGAAGAAAATGCCCGTGAAGATAAAGGAATAATGTTAAAGGATTGCTGTGATACACTTAAAAATGACTATAAAATTCTTACTATATTCAGTGCTCAGTGACAGTTTCAACAATTACACAAAAGTTGCACTAACAGTAAGAGCTAGTACTGCAGAAAGGGAAATTGAATAGATTTGTTTTCAGTTAGTTTGTATCAAATTATTTCTGTCTATGGTGTCAATAATTCAAATTTATGCCACTTAAACTGCTGAAAACTACAGTATTTATAAAAATAAGGTGTTTATTTGTTACAAAGAAAGATCAAAGAAGTATTTTTGCCATTTTTTAAACACTGGAACTGCTGAAATAAAGATTAGTTTAACTTACTGTAAAAATAAAGCAAGGATATCTCTACCAGAAATAAAATTAATTTAGTCTTAATACTATATCATGTTTATGCAACCTGAAAACAGTAAAAAGTGGTTATTTTTCCAAATGGAAGCATAGTGAGAAGTAGCCATGTTAATGTATTTTTAGACTAGAAATTAGAAAATATATTATAATGAATAATGGCAAACAGAAATCTACCCTTAGCCATGGATTGTGCAAGGTTATTTTAGCATATAGTGCCTCTGAGAGTTCTAGGTCTTTGCCAAAAAATTCAGTGTGTTGAAATTAATTAGTGGGTATCCAAGTTTAAGGGAAGATGACAGCCAGATTTGAAGGGACTACTGTGTCATCAACCTAATTTAATTTGGAGATCAGGATTAAAACAAAATGAGGAAACTCTAGATTAAGGAAATAGTTTTTATTTATTAAAAGTATTTGATATGACTGTGTTATTCAAAGCACTAGTAAAGTCTTAAAGACATTTTGAAGACTTTAATATCCCATTTACATTTTCGGCCATTTATTTTAAAGTGATTTGTCTGTCTTTAAAAGTGATTGATGGATGGAACCTAGGCACACTGACTAAATGGAAAAAAGTCCCCCTTAGGAACACTTCACTGAAAACATTGTCCTAGTTACTAAAATAATAATTATAGTGAAGGTTTCTGGAGATAAAATTATATCAAAAAATGCCTTTGAGCTTAAAACTTATTAAGTCAAACTAAAATTTAGATTGACCCAAAATTTATTGAGTCAAGATATGTGTTTACAGAGCTCTTTGTCTGAAGAAAAAATAATTCAATAATAAATCTGAGAATAAAAATACAAATAAGAAAGGTCTTTTATGTGATTTTCTTAAAACAATCACTTTTTACATACCTATTCTGTCTCCAGTGAGATTTTATTCTGATCTGAAGCACACTTATGAGATAGAAGAAATGATAATAATTCCCAGAGCTGCAGTGTTTTAAATTAAATTTGCGTTCCACCTATCCATGATAGATAGGTAGGCACTTGACAGGAAATTAAAATTAAATTATGCCCCTTAGTACCTAGCTATTTTGGTATGTGATTTTTCAGGTTTCTTGAGCTATACCTTAGATTTTAAAAAGTGATAAATTTAAGTATCTATGTGTGCATGTGTATACACATTTGATAAACATTAATTAATTTCTGTTTGCACCAAATTGTCCCTGTGTGAATCCTAAGCTTATTTATAACTGCCTTAAGGCATTTTGGCCCTCTCACATTTTAAGTGCTAAATATATGTTTAGTCTGAACCTCTTACGTGGTTATTGCTATCCAAGTTCATATATCCTCATATTAGGTCATATGTTTTTCAAATTTTTCCCAATTTTCATTGTTGTATCATTAAAATATTACATTATACTAGTACTAAAATATTACATGAAACTCAATTTTAGGCATTATTTGGTTTATTGTTTCCTAGTAATTGTCTGCACATTTTAGAGTAAAATTATAGCAAGTGTTTCTCAGCTGATACACTTTTGGTAGTCAAAATCACAACCGAAACTCCATTTCTGAGAATTTATACTGAAATTTCTGTTGCAATTTGTTACAATTTCCTAAGCAGGATTTTAGAAGCTGTGGCTAAAGACATAGTGTTTACCTAATAGATCTTGAAAGTTAAAAAGATGTAGAGCTCCATTAACTCATTGCTTTACAGTTAAAATTCCAGAAGTGTATTGTACCATATGACTGACAAAAAAGAACTAAAAAGCAGCTGTTAAACATTTGGATTAAGAACATGACATAAAAGACTGTCTTTTGCCTCCAGGATGTATCTTTGTCTCAGGTATATGTATGTAATCTGATTGTTACCTTGGTAGTTATAGCATATGTATCTTGCCAGACAAACTATCAGTAAGATATAGAAGATGTGCAGATGTATACAGGTTGTACCAATGAGGATACCGGGGAAAGAACCCAAGGTCATCAGGCATAGCCAAAGAGCAGTGTAGAGCTGATGTGCTTATTTTATTGCATGGTTGGTTACTAGTTTGTTAATCTGTAGATGTAATGGTCTGAAGCATTTTTGCATGTTCACCATTCCCTGTTCACAACTATTGTCTCTCCAGCTCTTACACCCCTGTGTTAGAGATCCCATGTCAATTTGGTGCTGTTGCTACAAAGGAATCTCACAGCAATTTGTTGCTATAAACATAAAGAAAAAATGTAAATCTTAGCTCAGTTCAGCTACCTAAGGTACTTATTTTCTTCTGTTGATCTAAACCATATGAAGTTGGATCCAAACTGAGTCTTGTACAAGAAGTCTTTCTTTACACATAGCCCAATTTATCCCAGAATATAGGCTGTGAGGAAGAGTGTTTAGTGAGGATATTAAGGGCAGAGTATTGAATGCTATATGAGAAAGAAAGATATTGAAGGTCTATGCACTGGCACATTGGACTTGTCAGTCTTATCACACACTGAAATTCAGTCAAACACAATAGCATCCTTTCAGGCATGTGAACAGATAAAGACAAACCTGAAAACCACTGCTTGTTCAAGACTTTTTATACAAGACTGTTTGATACAAATATAAGAGAATAGAAGCTATGGAAATCTGTATTAACTGAAGGTACAGCTATATGTATCAATATTTGATTATTCATTTTCAGCTGAATCTCTTATCTGGAAGTATTACATAGATTTCATTACTGAGATTTAATATTATTGCTAAAAGTGTAATATAGAATTGCTCTTTTTTTTTTCAAAAGCAGGGTACCTCCTAAAAGTGATAAATAATTAAGAAAAAATATTTTGTGATACTGCTGTAGAAAAATACATTGCACAAAGCATGAGAACAGAGACATGCCATTTGTGAAGACATTTTAATTTTTTCTATTGTAGTCTTGTCCTGAGGCCTGAACAGAGATCAACTATACGAGCCACTAATTTAGAAATATAATTACCCCTTATAAATAGTTAAACATTAAGTGGCAATGCTGTTTTGTTTGTATTTTTCCTTTTATCAGTTTTGGGAGCATGTAAATTACTGGTCTCACTATGCTAAATTGTATGCTTACATAGAAGATGTATGGTCGAATTCACAGCATACTTAGACACCAATTGCTGCCTTACTGCCTAAGCCTAAATACACACCTGGGACCACACATGGAAGTAATACTTTGAACCCAGTTTGTTTCTGACTGGTAACTTTTTTTAGCAGTAGAGGAATTAATAGACCTTTCATCCTTTTCACAACATTGTTCCAAATAGATGAGTCCAAAACTGTAGTGCTCCTTGCTATCAAGGAGCAAAACAGTTTCACTGAAGTAATAAAAGCAAATTTTATGCAGGTTTTGCAACTATGCTTTTGATGAACGTCAAGGAGGAACATGGATGTAGATTTAGTGAGGAAATAAAATAGTAGACAGAACAATGACATGAAAAAAGGAAAGGGAACACAACAGGATAGAATTGGAACTGAAAAAGTAATGGACTGAAGGCTGCAAAGGAAAAAAGAAAAGAGATTAAGAGAGAGCAGAAAGAAGAGATTTGGAATACATTGCAAAACACAAAAATACAGAAAACCTAACCAGAAAGTAAAAAGTGTAAGAACAACTGAATTTTGTCCTTACATAAAACCTGTACACATTTTCGGTCACATTTTAACAACTTTAATAGCTAAAGATTTTTTTTTTAATAAACCATTTGATTCAACTGTTTTACATTTTGGTCTAGGATAACTTATGGAGTAAATCAGAAAATAATTTCTTTAAATTCGTGTCAGCTTTCTTCTTCCAAACTTATGTATTTGTCCTCTTCCTTCTGACTCATTTTCATCCCATTCTTCATGCAGTTACAAGTATTGGTGGAAATCTTCCCTTGTTAACCTCCCTGTGAAAAAAAATCTCATTATTTCATTTCGGAACCTGTAGTCTCTATCCTCCTGTGCAGTACCATTAACTTTACAAAGAAGATAAAATGGAAGAGCAGCATGATGGAGCAGCAGTACCTGTCTTCCTTTGCATGGTCATACTACACACAATTTCTTGAAGGCATATGTCATTCTTGTGCAGGTGCTGTATGTCTGACTAAAATAAAAGATCTGCCACATGAAGAAACCCTCTTCTGGCAGTTTATTTGCTGTCTCACCTCATTCTTTTCACAGTATCACACTGAAATGGCTTATTTCCAAAATTTTTGCCCTGGGTGTGTGCAGTGGGGGAAGAAAGAGAAAAATACAAAGGAGAAAATTTTCCCCTTTTTATACTCTTTCAAAAAATGATTAAAAAAATTATTTTATTCTTTATTTTTCTGCAGGTTTTCATGAGAAAATTAGTTTAGTTATGAGGATGATCAACTTTTTACATATGAAAAGGGCTTTGTTGTGTGATTCATGGCATGTTTCAACCCAAATCTCACTTTCAGCCCCACTGGCATAATTTTTTGTTCTGCCTGCCCCTGCGGGTCTTTATTCAGTACTGAGATTGACTGAAACAAAAGGCAATGAGCAATTTGAACTTTCCATCACAGGGAATTCTTGACTTCACTTGAGGTTCTATAGTTATATGCACTGGAGGCTTTACTCCTGTAACTGGCCTGTTTCTGCATTACTTTGATAGTGAATAATAAGCAAAGTAGCAAACAGCCTTCTTTAGGATTAGCAAGCCAATACTTCATTCACTTACTAGAAAATATATTTGAAAAAATAGAATTACTACCTGTGCAGACAGTATTACTATCAGTACTGTCTTCTAGTTAGTAAATGAAACATACTTTTGAGACCCTAAAGAATGCAGAGTAACTTTTTTTCCTTTTTTTAAATGTCATTAGTGTCAAAGGCATTTTAGCCCCTATCTTAGGCAATACATGGTTTGCAATGCAGAGGAATCTTAATTACAGAGCTGTATTTATTTTTCAGGTATTTAGATGTGTTATCAAACTTCATCAGTACTACTCTTATGAAACATGTGCTTTGGTCTTTGAGTATATCCTTAGACTATGACACTTCTACAGCAGGAAAAATAAGTGAAACAATTGTCCTTTTTTCATTTTCTTGTTCACTTACTGTAATAGAAGCTTTGTCTTTGTATATAATAGTATTTGTATTAGGCCATTAATTCCTATTGCTATGAAAGCCTGGGAGAGAGATGCCTTCGCTTAAATATCCTCAAGGCTACAAAGGGCTTAATTTTTCCAGATTCTTTATTCTTCTAGAGTTCTAAAATAAACTCCGAACTTTCTCCATTTATTTTGTTCCTTGAATTTCCAAAGCACAGGGATCTGTCATCATCAATAATACTATATTAATATGAAGAAAAGCAGTAATCTAAGTGCATAACTCCCCAAATATAGTTCTGAAATTGACTTCAATGGGATAGCTTAAGGTACAAGTGGAAAGTTGCCAATAATTCGTGACCTATCCATATGCTGGCATATAAACAATAAATCATGACTGAAGATTTTTTTTTCTGAATAGCTGTTCACCTCTGTGACCTGAAGTTACTTTCAATGAAACAATAAAACTGGATGGACCTGATGTTCTGTGGATGTGATTAGGAGAGATGGACTGGACTTTTAACATTTACCTAAACTACCTGAGTTTGGGTTCAGATTATGTTCCAGTAAAACTATTAATGCAATCTGGAACAGTTCTACTTGAAGATACTGAAAGAGACATGCTCAAGAATATTTGTTATTAACATACACGTTAATAGACATGTGTCTTCTAATGTACAGCTGGCAGATTACTAACTTGAAACAGAAGACTGTAGCACAAGTACAATAATTATAGAACAGGTTGAGAATGTTTAATTTACTATTAAATTTCTCTTTATTAAATCTGAAGCTTCAGTGGCTTAATTTAATATTTTTTGATTCCACAAAAGTTTGATTATTTCTTAGGTTCTTGGCATGGCATTAAGCACTACTTTCCTGGCCACACCTGTATCATGCAATTGAATGAAGTTCAGCTGTTTCTAAATTGGCTGAGACCATGTGAATTCCTTGATGGCAGTGGCATTACAGGTCAGAAAGTCATTGTGCTTTTGGGCACAGGTTGACAAGGCTGTAATACTGTTTCTAAGGCCTGTCATTTGTTCACTTATACTGCCCTTTCTATCTGGATGTGCCAATGTACCTCTTTGTACTAGCCTACATTTAACACAGTAGATTTATCTATGGCTTGTTCCTGAGCTGAGATCCTTATAATGAAATGTAACATTTTAAAAAAAACCAAAGCTGGAAGTTCTATAGGAGTTCCTGTATTTTCCTAGGTTGTCTTTAATTTACCATGTAAAATACAGTCTTTCACACTTTTGTAAATACGCTGTCTGTGAGCGTCATCCTAAGAACATATATAAATTTTCAAAGCGTTAGGTAAATTATGGTGGAGATTTTTTTATTTCATATTTTTATTGTGTTACAGGCCAATAGAATTTAACATGATGATTTGAACATTTTTTTTATTAGCTGAAGTGATGCTATTTTTCCACTGCTTATTCACATGAGAGATACTTACCTACAAATGCAACAGCCTGTGAACTTGCTCAAGGGATTTATTTGTGCTTATAAAAAGGTTCTGTGCTATAGTTTGTTGTGTCATCCATAGCATGGCATCTGTTATTTCACATCAAAGATTACAAATTCACTCAATATATCCAAGGATGCAGTGGGAGCAATATATGTTTATTTTAGTATTCAAACTTAACTTTTACTGTCTTCATACTGTGGTTCTTCAATTTAGTTTGTTAAAGAGCTATTTGAAGGATTTGTTATAGAATAAAGCTACTTCACTATGCTCCGTATTGCAGTTGAACCATTACAGTTTATCTTTTGTTCTTGAATTTAGTCTTTTTATGTCTTGAGTGATTTCTGGCTATCAATCTCTTTTCTACTGACTTTTTCAGTGATGCTGAACAGTGTATTTTCTATGGTATTTGGAGGAATATACTTGAAAGTAAACTGTTAGTTTCCAAGCAATTTGGATTTTTATTGCTTCATACACATTATTTTTATCAGGATACTGGTTCAAGAGTGTTTTCAGTAGCATGAATGTTTGTGAAGATGAAGTTCGTGAAACTCAAGTAAGTTAGTAAGCTTATTTTGTTTATTCCATAGTCTGAGTTCTGTATTTTCATGGATAATAATGGATTCAGTTATTAGTTGCCAGCACACCCTAGTTATGACATCTCTGTTAGTAAATGAATAGCTGAGAGTGAAATGTCAGGAATAAAATGAGCATTAAACTCTGCACAAGTTCCTGAGAATGACTTTAGCTTGTTTGTTTTAGTTCAATATATTGAATGGTAGAGAAAAATCCTATTATTGCATGCAAGGAAGTAAAACTTAAAAGAATCACAAAACCATTATACAGCCTTCAGATAAGTAAGTATACTTAGGAAGTTCTAAGAACAAAATATCATCCACCTAATGTGACTTGGGAAGCATGGTTATACGTAGACAAGCATATATCAAGAAATAATGAACGGAAATAAAGCCAAAAGGAAAATGACAACCCTATTCTCCCTGTCTTTAGGTACTAAGCAAAGAGAAGTTTTTAATTTTGTTCTAATAATGCTGAAATTAGTGGTATACATTGTTATTTTTATCTTTCCCAAAAATAGTGTTACCTCTACAGTATTTTTTGCTCTTCAGTGTTGCCTGCTTTTACATGCCTTCCTTTTTTATTCTACATATGTATATTTACATGGGTATGAACACAGTGATCCTGGTTCTCTGATTTACAGTATTGGTGGGTGTAGCTAGTGTGACTTGTATTTGTCTTGTAAAGAGGGGTAACTGCTGGAAGAAACTGGAGTTGAGAAGGGCATTCCTCATTCCCTACCTGAATGGACTTTGGTTTAAGAATATGAGGAAATTTATTAAGATCTGTGTGTGTGTGTGTGTGTGTGTCCACGTGTGTGTAATACCCAAAGCATATTAATATGCTTTATGTGTTCTGAAAGCCTGTGTTTTGAGTGAGATAGGTGGAAGTGTTGGTGTGGAGAAGGCTTAGTCATGGGATTGCTGACTGGAAAGGACCCCTGTTACACTCAAAATCTTATGGGCAAAAAGAGGAACATGGGAATACTGCTTACAATGCAGTCAGTAATTTGTATCTAGTCTGATTGTTCATTGTTTCTGTTCTCTTTTTTGTCTCTAAAACTGGTTTTAATTGAACTGTACAAGGTTGCATCCCAATAGTGACTGAGCATTGTGATTTTTGTTCACAGTCTAGGGCCTCTGGTGCCATTGTATGTGTGTTTTCTTCCATAACATTTTACTCTAGAGTCATAGACAATTCAAAATACATTGAATAAATACTTGTTCTCACTATAAACTGAAGCTAAGAAAAAACAAATTTTGTGCAATTCTTACCTGATATCTTGGCAATTGTTGTCTCAATTAAGCAACATAAAATCAACTCAGGCTAAAACAGAACCAGAAAAATCCTGAGTCCACGCATTGTCTGGTCAGTAAAATCTTTGACCTTTTACTAGTAATGTTAAAAAAAATGTATTTACTTGTTTATATTTCAGCATTCCTTTTTCTGAACAGACAGTTGCAAATGGGGACTACACAAGCCCTGCCTTCGCACAAATTGAGATACACAATATTTCTAAAATTCTATATCAATTTTATATTAAGAGTTCCCAAGCTAATTACACAGTTATGTTGTAATTCTAATGCATGTACAACTGATCTGCAGAGAGGGTTCCTGTTGATCATTAAAATGTCATCACCAACATGGTAAAGCAAGTTTTGAAAGCACAGTAGTCTTGCATTGCTTCAGATGTGTTCTGCAGTAATTTCTATGGAAATATTACTGTGTTTTCTATGCAGTTGTGGATGGGAAGACTAGCTGTCATCATTCAGATATATTTAATTCAACATTTCCTGATTTCTTCAGTGGCATTGCAAATGAAGTGTGAAAAGAACATCAGAAACAGTTATCTATAATTGCTTAGCAATTAGATGGGGTGACATATTTCTTACAGCATGCAACGTATGTGATGTGTCTTTGCGTATTCTGTAATGCGATTTTCTTTTTTTTGTTTTAGTAGATTCAAAATAAACTGTGATACTATTAATGTGTATTCTGTATTGACAGTAAGGACAAAACACTAAGGATGTTTTTATTTAGTCAATATGTCCAATTGACTTTGATAACATAATTTTACATTGGAGGGTTCTCAGAATTGTGTGATATCTCACTACCTCATAGGTGGTGACTCTTGTCACCTTTCTTAAGTGAGGAAAAATAACTCTTGAGGGTTTTTTGCAGACCTCTAAATTGAAATGTAAAGTAATTTCTACTGCTGAAAGAATAAAGACTAGAACTTGTAACTGGAAAGTTGCAGCTGAAGGAATGTATCTGCTTAGAGACAATGCTACATTAAGGATGCTCCATGCTGGCACTATTTTTGATGTGTGAGACAAAGACATTTTTCTCTCATTCTTAAAGAGCTTCATTTTTTTTCCACACTAGGATGGGCTTATTGCTTTAGTTCTGCAAGAAAACATCAGTTAGGACATTCTATAATTGCATTTTGAGAGAATCCAAATTAAAACGGCATCAGGCGCTATTAAAGCTAATGTGAAAGTGCCGGGAATTTTGTGATAATTTATTACTTTATTTGAAGTAGTTTTTATGCTATGTGTTGTTGTGTGACTTGCTGTTGTGGTGTGACTTTTCATAGCAAGAGTATATGTTTGTGTTTTAAAAGGTACAAGAGATCACTGCTCCTGTTTCTGCAGTACAACTAGGTATAATTTAATGAAAAATCTCAGGAGTTGGGAGAGATTGGAGACATGCAGACAACTACCTCTAATGATATTCATTACCTTTAGTAATGATTACTGTCTCCGTTTAAGGCTCAGAGAGCAGGACTTTCTCTCTATTGCCCCTACCCCTCCCAGGGGAGGATTACAAAACAAGGGAATAGAGAAAAAGATGCTGAGCACAAGGTTGGAAGATAGGACTGTAACAAGTTTAAATGAAAAAAAAAACAGGGGAAAGGAAAAGGGAATTAATAAGGAACAAAGGATATTTAACTATATACAAAACCCAATCCCAGTAGTCCCAAGTGGAAGTGTCCGAGCAGTGCCTTGTGGCCGCTGCGACTGCTGTGACTTGTCACCAGGGACCGCAGTGGTGCCGGGAGGGGATGGTGGTAGATGCTGCCGAGCACTTGGAGGTAGCCCCAGCCACCCCGAGATGTGACAGGAAGCAGCCCAGGAAAGCCAGGAAAAGCCCACGAAAACCTCAGGCCTCCTCGTTTTTTTTATAGACTGTGGCCAGAAAGGGGAGGGAACAGTACTGATCTGGGAGCACCCAGGGTCCTACAGACACCACCAGTCCTTCCTTTTCAGGCTGGTAACCCTTAAACCATAACATTCCACCCCTTGTTCCATCCCTTTTCCTGCCACAGTCAAGTCCACTTCACCAAGTTAAGGACTGTCTCTATTCAACGATTTGTGGGGTCCAGATTGCAGGTCTTCATTCACCTTGGTAGTCTATCAGGATGGAGGAGATGGTATAGAGTACATCAGAGTCCACGTGTACACGTTGTGGGTTTATCCTGGAACTCTTGGATGCCACAGTTCTATCTGGAGAGAAGAAAATTTAAAAACAACTTATCAGTATTATACAGTAC
>NW_010164245.1:0-14416 GCF_000695765.1 Mesitornis unicolor
AATTCCTGTCCCAGCATCCTTTTCCCCCTCTCAGAGCAGGTAGACATAAAAGAGGGGAACACAGCAGTGGTTTAACTCTGTTCGTGTTGCTATAGTATCTGTCTGAACTCAGAGCGAGTCAGTTATATTAATGATAAGTCTGATGATATGAAACTTCTCCACATAATAGTTTCTGCTGACATTGGAATCCAGCTCTAATTCTAAGGTAAGCTCACCCTGGAGTTATTTTAAACTGGCTTCTTGGGATACTATCTACCTAAAATTTTAAATTCAATGCTGTGTAAAGTCCATCTACAAAGTGTTATATCCTGTGAGACATTGCACCTCAGCTGTATTCTTTGAACTGTTCAGTAGTTTAGAGCACCCTGTTACTTGGCTTTTTAAAAATAATGGATGTCTCATTCGCAAGCATGACAGAGTTCCCATAATCACACCAAAAAGAGCAGTTACCCCAATTGACCTACTATCCCCTCATGTCAGCACCAAAAAGAATTTGAGTTCATTTAGGAAAATTCCACAAATCTGTTGAGTCCAACCAAAAAGTTTTCTATGTACTTGGACCTTAGGATCATAGGACAGTTCGGGTTCAGGACATCACTAGTCCAACCTTCTGCTCAAAGCAAGGCCAATGATGACCCTTATTTACTCCAGCCAGAATACATAAACTTTCCTACTACATCTGCATGAGGATGATAGTAGATATGTCTTAATGGGTAAGTTAAACTACCCCAGAGAATGTCAGCAATCACAAAGAAAAAATTGGGCAGACTGGCCAACTCCATTCTTCTCAACTCTTTTCTGCCTCCAAAACTAGGCAATTTTGTTCAAACTGCCTGCTGAAATTGTCTTTGACACACGTGAACTCCTGAACCTGGGAAGAGGTTGTGAGAGAGCTAGTTGGCCAGGAAAAAAGCATTCTGGGTCTATTTTAAGCATCTCAAAGCATAGACAGAGCCTTGCAGAGTTAAACTGGTCAGTACAGATTCAGCCAGTCACTGTCTGAACCTGCAATTTGTGAATTCCAGGGAACTCTGGTTTTTTGGCAGCTACAGAAAAGGTTGAAAAGCAGATTTCTGACTTTTGCCTCATCTTCTACATGCAAATAGGAAAGCCTTTGGTTAGCAGCACAAAAAACAAATACCTGTCAAAGAATGCTGGCCAGAAAGAGAACACCAAGATCTAATTAAAATCAATGAAATTTTTATCACTGACTTGACTGAAATTAGATATGGCATGATTAGCATCAGTCACAGTCGCCTCATCCTGGATAAGATATCAGAGGGCTCGTGAAGTAAACAGGACTGCTTTATAGATCATCAATAATGCAGTTTCATGCATGTGCTTTGAGAAAGTATTTGCAGAGAGCCTGTCAAACAGTTGAATCAAATACTTTTTTTTAATTAGAAGCGTTATTGATAGTTGAATAAATATAAGAGACAGAAGAACTAAAATATGTGGAACACCTGAGCTTGTGCAAAATGAACACTCTTCATTTTTTCAGTATCTAGTACAAGATATTATTTATGAGAGTTTTTTCTGAATAAATGAGAACTACCGCAATTGATAAAGATCATCTAGGATTTTAAATATTTTAATTGCTTTTTCCTATAGCAGCATATAAACAAGGCCTTTTAAAGTATGTGGTAGGCTGGCTATTAGAGAGATGGGTTTGATCATGATGAAATCTCCTTCTATACATAATTCAGAAATCTGTTTCACCCCACAACACTCCAAATATTAAAGAAAAATAATAATTCCATGGCTTTTTACAAGCTAATAGATCATTTCACTTTTCAACTACAACCATCTCTTCTTTATTCAAGTTAAAGCATTAAAACCAAACAGCTCTGCTCTCAATCTTGTGTTGCAAATAATAAAGCAATGGAAGTAGAACAAGATCGCTGTTGTGCTTTGATTCATGTTCCGGACAGGACCTGTTTAAATATAACCCTGACTGTCTGTAGCTCGATTCAATCAGGCCCCCTCATGCAATTAGTTTCCTACCTATCAACACAAGAGTACATTGCTGTGAAAGGTGAATAAAAGGAGGATGTGAAGATGGGGACCCTGCAGGTGCACCAGCACACCAGCAGACAGAAAAAACAGAATAGCCCTCGGTCAAAGGACGCAGGAAGGTAGCCAAACCCGCACCGACCGCAGGTGAAGGCCTGAGATCAAATATCACCAGAGCAGCACAAAGGAAGACGTTGCTGGGAGGCTGTGAAAGACAACAGATAAGGCAAGGGGGATAGTCTCTGCAGTGTCATGCAGGAGGCAGAGTAGATAGCACAGCTATGTGAAGTTTTGAACAAATGCAAAGTCTTATGTGGCTGGTTGAGGAAGCTGAAGCCTTTTCAAGCCATCATCACATTTTTATGACAAAGGAAATATTAAATTCCCACAATTCTTAGTGAACACTCTGGAAACAGAGGGATGCATTGCTCAGTTGCACTATCATTTGTTCCTGGTCTCTCCAATAAGATCTGTGTGTGTTAGTTCCCATATAGGGTACAAATACAAGACTATAATTTATAGAAATCAAAATTAATAAACTAGATTAGACTAGACTAGACTTGAATGTTTCAGTTTGAAGGGATCTACAGTGATCATCTGGTCCAACTGCCTGACCAAGTCAGGGCTGACCAAAAGTTAAAGCACTGTACAAATGCCTTTTAAACACTGACAGGCTTAGGGCATCAACCACCTTTCTAGGAAGCCTGTTCCAGTCTTTGACCACCCTCTCAGTGCTTCCTAGTGTCCAGTTTGAACTCCCTTGGTGCAGCTTTGAACCATTCCCATGCATCCTGTCACTGGATACCAGGGAGAAGAGCTTAGCACCTCCCTCCCCACTGCACCTTCTCAGGAAGCTGGAGAGAGCAGTGAGATTGCCCCTCAGCCTCCTTCTCTCCAAACTAGACAAACCCAGAGTCCTCAGCTGCTTCTCTCAAGGGCTGCCTTCCAGCCCTTTCACTAGCTTCATTACCCTCCTCTGGATGCACTTCTTAAATTTTGGGGCCCAGAACTGCACACAGTTCTCAAGGTGAGGCCACACTAATGCTGAATACAGCGAGATAATCCCCTTTGTTGATGGACTGGTCATGCTGTGTTTGATGCACCCCAGGATGTGGTTTGCCCTCTTGGCTGCCAGGGCACACTGGCATATCCCTATCTTCAACATTGATGTCCAGTCACTTGTCTCCCAGTCTTTACTTGTGCCTGGAGTTACTCCATCCCAGATGCAGAATCCAACATTTGGACTTGTTAAATTTCACGTCATTGTTGATTACCCAATTCTATTATTTGTCCAATGTTAAATACTAGTATTTATTAGCAATTAAATACTATAGTATTTAAAATCTTAACTGTTCTAATAGTGGGTGTGTATATATATGTGTATGTAGCGAGAGTGATTACATAAATATATGTTATTAGACCATTTCATTAAACTTAAAGTCCTCCTATTGTGTGCATTTTTCAATGTAAAGCTTTTTGCTCAGTTATTACTGTGGATCCCATTAGCTTTTTATTTCAAGATAAGAAAATCAGACATAAAATAAGAAGTAATTATCTTAGTCTGAACAATAGAAAAAGGCAGACTGGGGGAATGATCATGTGGGGAGTTGCTTGATAATTCCTCTGACAGTCGTGAGTGTTAGTTGCGATGTTTTTGTAGCATATCTATAAGATTCTTCAAAATACATTACAAATCAGTGCTCTCACTTCTCTTAACTGTTCTCACAACATTTACAGCACTACGTCAGTGTGAAGGAGTTGTTTATATGTCCCATCTTCCAGAGACAGGTGTTTGTTCAATTTTGCTATTTCAAGACCCCTTGCCTGCAAGCCAATAAAGAATTTGTAGGTGAAAACTATGAACTTGGGAGTGTGAAATAAATCCATTCCCAGAGTTTCTTTTTAATTATTTTAAGATTAACTTTTTAAAAATCTCTTTCTTTTAGATATCTGAAATATGTTAACTTCCTGATATGATGAACAGAACATCTGTAGTAGGCACATTGCATTGGGACATAGCATATGCATTCTTTTCTCCAAAGTTTCAGAATATGCAGGAAAAGGAAATAAGATGAATTGCTCATTTTCAGTTCCTCACATTTTTATACAACTAGTTTCTCTCCATTTTGAAACTACTTTTTTTTCCTCCACAAAGTGAATTGATTTCCCCTTGCAACAATGAGAGATCAAGTGAGCAATTCACCCTTTTCTCCCTGAAAGAAGGTCATGACTGAGGTATCTGAGGCAGCTGTAGTTAGCTTCAGAGCTGTGAAATAGAGCTGTTTATTCATTGTCTGCTCTGTTATGTGATCTTGCTGTGCTGCTATTGACTTCAGTGACTGTCAAACTGGGAGTCTTTACAGAGAAACAGCTGCCTAGTTTGTAGACCAACAGTAGCAATACACTTTCCCTGTCCTGAGCATGCTATTCAAATATTAATGAACACTAGCTCTATTAGAATGTCTGGTGCAAATAATTGTCGTCATGCAGACAGAACTGGAAAAGTGCTCTCTTTATCATCGCAACAGATACAGCTCATTTATTTTAGTTGTGAGCATCCCATGGTGATGTGCTGAAGTATCTCAGTACTGATTTGGAAGAGGCAGTTCTAGGTCTAAGACACCACTAAGGTGCCTGTGGCTATGAATGATATATGTTGTCTTGTATCAGAAAAGAAAGATACTATTTTAACACAGTAAAATTCCCTCTATAACCAATAGACATAATTGAAAATAATGCAGGGATAAAATCCATTTTTTGAGTCTGTTAACATATATGCCTGCATGTATTTGCTTTTGAAGAGGTGAAATTGTCTTTGCCATCACACAGAATGCAAGGAACTGATTTTAGAATCATACTATTATCGTAACAGAGCAAACAGTGTTCTAGCCTAATCTACTGAAAATAATTCACCTTTTGACAAAAAGTAATTCTGGAAAATTTCAGCCAGTAAAGTAACATTTTTTAAATACTGTAAAATATTCAAAAAAGTACAACAGAATGCAAATGTATATATGCAGGTTTGATGGTAATGGTTTCTGAAATGTTGTTGAATATTTTTGGTAATTCCAAGCTAAAGGATTCAGTGAGACCAGATGCTTCACTTGGACATCTTTTTCTCTCCCAATCTTTCTCTTTCTGCTTGATAGGTATAATAACATGTGCCACTGAACCATGCGTGCAATTAAGTGCTCAATGATAATATGGCTTTTAGAGTCATTTTATCACTACCTGTACTTCGCTATCTAGAAAGTTACCTCCTCATGTCACAAACTACGTGGTTCTTTATAACAAATGACATTGTATTTTACATTGTACCCTTTTCCAAAAGATACAGCAAACCATGGTATACACTTTCATGAATCTGATCTTTTTTCTTTTTTTTTCCTGTTTTGTTTAACAGGTATGTTAGGTCAAGCACGAAACATGACATTGACATGAGAATAGGGATACATTCGGGATCGGTTTTGTGTGGAGTGCTGGGCCTGCGGAAGTGGCAGTTTGATGTCTGGTCATGGGACGTGGATATCGCAAACAAACTTGAGTCAGGCGGAATTCCTGGGTAAGGCAACGTGTATGTCTCACAGCCGGAAAACATTGACAGCACAGTACACTGTTAACCTTGGCAACAGATTAACTGTCTTACATTATTCCATCAACTATGACCTCTTTTTTTTTTTTCTATTTTGCGGTTGGCAAGGATTTGTGAGGTTATGGTCAAAAAAGGTAGAATGGTCAGCTTGCAGAGGCATTCAGAAAGACAAAAATTTATTTTTCTTTGCCAGCTATGATTTCCTAAAAAAGGTCAGTTGCTGTATTCAGACCATACAATACTTAGCAGTAGCCTAAATTTCCCAGCTAGGTGTTGACCTTTCCTGACTTTTTCCAGGCTTCATTTTCTTGTTCTTTGCATGCAAATGCTGTTGTGAGGCACAAGGCTGTAATTTATTTTATTTCATAATGTACAAAGTGTAGGAAGGATTATGTGTTCATAGGTCGTTATGCTAATAACAAGGCAATATGGACAGTAGGATCTCTAGGAAGTCTTTTAAATAATTTGATGTTTTAGTAGGTGTCTTGAGACAATTGTGCCAATCTGTCTATACGTGAAAATACATAGTTTTTCATTGAGCTACCTAGTTTTAATTGGTCTGGTGTGGCTAATTCACCTGGAAGATAGAATGTTATTTCTGCCTTACATGGTCTATATCTCACTATAGTTTTGAAATTATAAATCCTAAATTTTAAGCAACAGTAGTGGTTGCAGGAATCTTCTGTTCCCTTTCAGTTCCACCACCCATTGATGAAAGATGTAGCAAAAGATCCCCATAACAACTAAATATTTGGCCACGGAACTTAGACACAATAGCAGCAGACAAGTTTATGCATAAAAAGTCTAAGTGATGCTGTCATCTTAAGTGAGAGAGGTTTTAAGTCATCAAATCTGAGGCGCACATCAGGATTTGTCAGGGCTGTCATGTTCCCAGGAAGTTAGAAAGATATTTGCTTTATATTGTTTTCATAAGTGAGGGCCCTTTCCACCATTCCCCATAGAAGATTTTTATACTAATATATATTCTTAGAATTAGCAGAAAATGAAGCATTGCATGCTCTGAAAACAAGTTCTGTACTCTGCATATGTCACCAGTGTATAAAATTGCAAAGAGTATTTTTTGTCACTGCTGCTTATCCCACATGAAAGCCCTAGGTGACTAAGAAAGTTCACATCCTGCTTTGATAACATGAGCAAATTGATCATCTAAGTTTTACCATCCGCACTTGCAATAGGTCTAGATTATTGCTGTTAATGGTGTAAGTAATACGGCTGTTAATGAATAACCTGGAGAATGCACCACCTTGCTGCTGCTGATAAAATGTCTGGCTAGGTTGCAGTCTATTGGAACAAAGTGATTTCCACTCCTCTACATCAGTTTGCCAAGAGAACAAAGCCTGTATGTGACAGCAATTCACTAAGTTCCTCGAAACAGTGATTTACGTTTAGCGTTCCTAGTGTGCGGAGTAGATTTAATGGAGCAGTTAAGTTCACTTCAGCCTCTCCTTACTTCTCCTTAATGCCAGCATATAAATCCCCCTGATACCGAGATAATTCCCATTCCCAGAGCTGCACTGCTTCCGTCTGTTTTGTCAGATAAGCTACCCAAGGGTTGTGAATGCCCCTGCTCCCACCATGGGAAACAAGAGCAAAGATGAAGCACAGCCTTTCCCTGAGCACACAGAGGAGGGATGGTCCAGGAAGGAGGTCGCCTGCCCAGAATGGGGAGAATCTCTCCATACAGGCTGGGGGTAGGAGAGAAGGGGCTCAGCTCTTCCCCTCACCAGTTGGATATCACCCTGAGACCTCATAAGCATGGGTGGTGCAAGGACAGGTTGCCTGTGAGTACAGGAGCTTAAGCAGGCAGCCTAGTTAACATGGAAGGATGCACTTGGGAGCACTGAGAAAAAGCAACCATTTCTGGTTTTCTGAGATGAAAAAAATGTGCTCACAATACCTAAGAAGGAAACCATGTGAGATCCTACAATGTTATTTCACAGACACTTGTCTGCCAGGACACCATCTTCACTTGGTGTATTTAGTTATTCATTCATGGTATTGAATTGGCATAAAAACCTAGCTAATAATTAATTTTCCAGGATGTATCCATGACAGGTATCATCTAAAGCTTTGGATCCGGTATGTTTTCAACAGTAGGACAGGTTATACCATTGTATTTCAATACTCAGGTTCTTGATTTACTGTATTCATTTAAAATTGGAAAGACATCACTCACATTTTAGGTTTTCTTAAGTAAGCACTACAAAAGATGAAACCAGAAAATTTTTTTAATCTGCCAACTATTTAGTAATATTTGATCCATTAAAGAGTATTACATCAATAACCAGAGCCATGCTCTAGTTAAATCTGTTATCGTTTCCATTATGAAATCCATATTTCAGAGCTTTATAATGCAATCTTCTCAAATTATATTAGCTGAAACTCAGCACAAAGATAGTCACCCTGGCAACTAATGTATAATTTTATTTTTATTTCTTCTTTTTTTTTTTAAATTACTACTTTACTTAAATCAGTTTAGTCTCCTTGTGTTTCTAAGAGCTATGAAATGCATTGTTTTTCTGAAAGATCGTATGATCTGGTTTTAATGTCCAGGCCAAAAGTTGCTAATACTTGAGAAGCATATTTACTGTTATTTTTATTGTTTGTTATTGTCAGTTTTACTGACATTTGACTGTAAAAGAGTACTAATCTTTGTGGACATCATAATGACATGACTTCAGGTAGTGAAAGTTGTACAAAATCTGTGTTTATTTCAGAGGGGAGCTGACACAAGTTAAAAAATGGTTGAGATACATACAGATTTTTTATCTTTTAATTATATACTGCTATTTAATACTCTACGTATATCTGGTTTGTGACATATTCTAATACTACTGAGTATTTCATATATTTAAAGACATCCAGCACTTTATCTTCTGGAGACACATGCACATCATAAATGTGTTTAGAGCCTTTTCACTCCAGGAGTATTTTATGCAATTTAACTCTGTAGTGACATCCTTTAAGTTCCAGAAGAAAGTTCCAGAAGGGGCGTGCTAGGACCATTTTCTTCAGTGGACACAAGCTAATTTGTGATGCCTGAGAAAAATGCCTCAGCATGTGTCATTAAGATCAATAATTTTAGTTGACTGAATTTTAGGAATCTGTCTGCATGTCCAACTTTCAGAAAATGCCATGCATCCAAATTTGAAAAAGGGGCTGATTAAAATATCTTTATGGAGTCATAAAAATACTTTAATCAGCAATTTGCCCTACATGCAGGAAGTTCAAGATTTTTTAAAAATCGAAATATAACCTACTTTTTACTTTTGTATTATTTTTTGCTTGAACTTCTTTCTGTCCTTCTCCAGCAGTCATAATTACAGTTAAGAAAGTCCAGATACCAAGCACCTTCACGTTTGGTTGGAAGACATCCAAAACCTTATCATGCTTTTGCAAAATTTGAGCTTTTCGTATGTCGGATCTCAGATTCAACTTCACTTTTGCAAAAGCGTTTTGAACTCACTGCTTACTCTTACCAGAAATTACCACCCCACCAGCCTTTATATAGTTTCCCAACTTCCCTAATTCACTTCTGATGCAATCAGATAACTAATTTCAACTGTCTAAGCTACCTCGGATAACCAAAGGAAATTAAAGAGTTTTCACACAAACTGCTCTAATGCATTTTCCTCTCACTGTATTTGCCTGAAGTGGCCATTTACATTCACTCTAAATAGTTTTTTACTCAGGAAGGTCTTCCATTAAACTAATACTGTGAGCAAAAGTATCAGGTGTGAATATCAAAGTGTTTTTACTGTGACAGGACTTCGTGCATTCATGAGATCCTATTAATGTGAATATGCCCTGAGAGAATTTTCCTCAAATGAAGCTCATGTTTTTGAATACACGATTTCATTTTCATAATATATATCATCATATACAATAGAAAACCTTCCATTTAACCATCATGTTGAAAATTATGCAAAGTTCATAAGCTCCTTCTTACGTATGTATAGTAAAGCACAATCAGTATTTGCTACTACTTATTTCACTTATCCAGGAGAATTCACATCTCCAAAGCCACTCTGGACTGCCTGAACGGAGATTATAAAGTTGAAGAAGGGCATGGTAAAGAGCGTAATGAATTCTTGAGGAAACATAACATCGAGACTTATTTAATCAAACAACCTGAGGAGAGTTTGTTGACTTTGCCTGAAGATATTGTGAAAGAGGCTGTCAGCTCCTCCGACAGGAGAAACAGTGGAGCAACATTTACTGAAGGATCCTGGAGCCCTGAACTTCCATTTGATAACATAGTGGGAAAACAGAACGTAAGTCAAACTTCCTTTAATGTCATCAAGTACGAATGCATGCTTGAGTGCATTTCAATAATGGAAGCCTCAGAGGAGACAAATTCATCTTTAACCTTTATTCTAACACATACTGTAGCAGTAGAGGATTAAACAAATTGTTTCAGGGCAGAAATAAATCATGTATTCAAACTGAGGAAATGTCAGGGGACCAGAGGTATTTGGGGTTTTTTCCAGCTGAAATTAAATACTGCACAGCTTAGTCCATAAAGAAGTGAATTAAAAGTAAAGCTTATGTTACTAAACTAGCTGGGACTTTCTAGTCAGAACATATCTCATTGCATAGCTTCACTGCACTGCCATCAAAGTAAAGGGATGAGTGAATAGATCTTTTGCCAGAGGAAAAAGCATAATTATTGATATATAACAGAAAGAAAGAAGATCTAACTTTAAAAAGCATCTTGTGAAAACAGTTTGTCAAATCTTAATTTTTCTTTTTTTTTTCTTTTTTAATAAAAATATTAAAACTTTAGATTATAAGACATAAGGCTCATTAGCAGGTGAGTTAGACTGTAAGGTCATGTGTAGCTTAATACAAATATATTAACAACTGCTCCTGATCAGACATTTTCTAAAAACACTGCATGGCTAACAGCTAGCACCCTGGGAGACATTTCTCGTACAGTCATAAAACTTGCTTTGTGAAGTCTGCTCACTTAGAGGAATTAAAGATTGAAAGGTTAAAATACCCTCAGACACCACTGTCCTCATTGCATTTGAAAGATTGATGAGCCTTTATGAAGCAAGGTCAGCTGGAGTTTTCATCCATTTTTCTGAGGGATCTGTAACGACATGATATATCCTTTCTTCTGCTGCACATCCTTACTCCTACCTGTCTGCACTGTCCGTTCAACTTCAAGCCTTGTGTGGAGGTCTTGCTTTGTCAATTGTCTTCTGCTTATTGCAAGTCTGCTCAGAAGTGATAAGCCTTCACAGTCAATCAGTTCATGGCAGTGTCTTCGTCTCCTCAGACCAAGCTGGAGCATGGCATAGTACCTGTTATAAAAAGCACCTGTTTTATATATGTTCTGCACACATGTGTATCTGCATGTACACTGCTTTTTAGTATTCTCTGTATTTTGTTGACCTGTCTCTGTATTCTCATTTCATCAGGAGCAGAGGTATGGGTGTATGCTGCTGTGACTATCTTCTGATCTCTCCCTATTCCTTCTTCTTTCCCTTTGAGACATTCCAATTTCTGTAGTCCAGAAAGTCAATGCAGACTATCATTTCGCTGATCATTTTCTCAGCTAAACTGACCTTGATACTAACAAGGAGGAGGAATGAAATAAAAGGGCTAATGTTTTTATTCAATTATTGAACCATGCTCACCGATTGAACCAGTAAAAAGCCCATGAAAATCATTTAAAGAAGCATAAATAAATTGCTTTAAAGATGGTTTTTGTCTTATGGCAATAAACAATCCATTTTTAGAGTAATTTCTCACTGCTTTTTTAAGAACTTCATTTTGTACTGGAAATAATTATAACTCCATAATACACAGCTTTACAATAAGCTTTTTGGTGGAGACAAGAAGTTACAAACATGCTATTCCATGTGTGATTCAATTTTTATGTAATTTTCAATTTTAAAGTTGAGGCAATAGGCATTACTGCTTATAAATAATGTATTTCAACGCAGAATTCAGATGATAGATTTAAATTATACCAAGTTATAGTAGCTTTTTCCAGAGGTGTGTCAGTCTTGGACAGCATAAGCATTTAATAACATTAATTATGCATCCTGAAAGTCACTGGCAGTAGCAGATGTTAAGAATCCAAGTAGCAGCAACCCAAAAATTAATCACTCTGTATGTTTGATTATTTGCCAATGGCATTTAAATTCTTTCTTTACCCAATATAAGTTACAACAAAATTTGAGCAACTATGATCATGTATCTTACTTTTAGCTGCAGTTATGATAGAAAGAATATGAAATGACCAAGTCTCTAGTGAGTTCTCTTGCCAAACTCAAATTTATCACAGTCCATATTCTTTACCTCAAACTCATTTTTTATGGGCAGCCTAAGTCAATGAATTGAAGGTGTTTTGATATGAGTAAGGAACAGAATAACCACGCTTTATGTATGCAGTCACAGACATTAACAAAAGCTCTGTGTGTCTACAACACAGTCATCACCATGTGCCTTAGTTGTGATGGTGAGGTGAGCCAAGGACACAAGTGTCTGCTCTGAAATTCAGATCGTGTCCAATATGGATGGAGTTTTATGCTACTGAAACAAGTGTCCGGATTTCTTTCCTAAAGCAAAGAAAGTTGGACAGAAGTTATTTTATGTTAAAAGACAGAACGCCTCCTCCTCTAAAATAAATTAATAATTGATGAAGTTGGATTTCTTTGCTGGGCCTTAAAAACAGAAGTAGCTGAAAGCATAGGTCACTGTCTGTGGTGCTGGAAGCACCTGATGTGCTCATAATGGCATGAATTAGGAAAAAAGCATATTAAAATGTCTGTATCTTATATAAGCATATTTTACTAGTGGCTGCAGTGACTTTTAATAGTTATTACAAAAAATATTCTTAAAGGCTGCCAAGATGACAGACAAGTATAAACAACAGGGTGAAATTCAGTTCAAAAACCAAAGCACCTGCATTTGTGTATTTACCAACTATCCCAGGTGTCGATCTCCCACACAGCTCAGCTCCTAAACATAAAGGTTTTGTGCCACTTGTGGTTCTCTAAAGTGCCCAAGACATCCATATGACAAGGGGCCTGTAGATGACCTGTGGTCATCTGGACTATCAGTTAGTAGCCAGGTAAGAGACTCTGATGTCTCAAATAATGGTAAACACCTGCACTGGAACATGCTGAGTACGAGCTTGATTCAGCTTCTTAACTGTGTCTGTCTGCTGCAGTTTGAGACACCCCAGGCATGCCAGGTGGCCTCCACCACCGACCAGCAGTGTATGGGGTTCCTGTAGGTCTTCTGCCATATCACCTAGCTCCAGACTGTTGTCCAGGACACCCTAGGGCACCCATAGCTGTATATGATTGTGCAACTGAAAGTATCCAGAGTGTATATTGCCAGTAATAAAGCTTAGACACCAAACACCTAGACACCTTCATTTTGGTGTCTTCCTCTAGAACCAAACCCTACCTCTATCCTGTCTCTTTAAACATATGACTTTGTATTTCACTCCTTCCCTCCAATACTTGGTGTTTGCAGCATGAAGAAAATAATTTGAAGCCTTCCTGGAGTTTTCTAAATCACACTAATTGAAAAATTCCTTTCTTGTTGAGGTCATGATACTTGGACTTATTGCATGAAAACTTTGCGAGAAGGAATACCTTATTTTCAAGTCTCTCTAGAATACCTCTAAAGTTGAAGTTTTATTATTTGTTTGTTTTAATTTATCCTTTATTTTAATCTCAGATGCCGCTTTGACTGGGCTTTTTCCTAACAGAATCTTGTATGTGTTACTGTATGATAAATGGTTATTGTCAGCATCAGGACAGTTCAAATGCCCATTGTAGGATTCACAGCTGTATCTTCCATATAGCTGTTCACAAAAGTGTAGGTGAGGTAATAGGGAGAACCCATATTTCTTTATGTTGGCATAACACAGTCTTAAAAGATGCGGAGTAAAGAGGGTGTTACAGAGACAAAATGTGGTTAGAACGTATTCTTGGGGCAATAATTTGCATGATATTTTTCATTATTGTTATTACTAATTACAGGGATGCAGTTTTCTTAAGTATGTGTATAGGTGTGAGGGAGAGAAGACTCAAATACGAATTTCCTTGTTATCCTCTGGAAATAAACACAACTTCAGAGTCCATTTCTGCACCACTACTATGGGCACTGTTCCCATAGTGGTGATATTATGTCATGTTCATCTACCATGAATTGTAAACCACTTCATACATTCAGCAAGAAGACAGTTCTTCATACTAATCAAATTTTAAAATATAATTTGAAGCAAAAGGTATTCACTTACTAGCATGAACTGAGATAATCCAAACATGTCCAACTAGAACAGTAGGGACCTTCTCCACCCTGACTTCCAGTGATGATATAAGCACTATGACCTAATTCTGAGGAATTAATGCACATAGCAACATCTGATTTGATCCTGTCCTTTAACAGTGACTTCAGACCATTTTGTGCTATTTCAGCCACCACAAATTGATAACTACTCTGCATACTTCAGTTTAAAACAGAGAGGAATACCTAAAACAAAGTAGTGCTTTAGTGTGTAGTAATATAGTATTTATCACGTTGACTCAGTGGATTTTTTTTCTGGGAATTTGACTCTAACCTTAGACTTCCCATTTTAACCTCAAGGATAAGATATGTATTCAGGCATATCTGAAATTTTAGTATGAGAAAATTTTCTGTGATACATTTTTTTTCTCTCAGTGTTGATGATACTGGTTTTCTGGAGGGAAGATGGGGATGTTTGAGTAGAGTGGGTTACTAAACCTTCTCTAATTAAGTTCTTTTTCTTCCAAGGGAAAG